>NC_056731.1:505765353-506055353 GCF_019279795.1 Protopterus annectens | reverse complement strand
CTCATCAAGGTATCTACGCCACATATTCATATATTGATTGTATTAATTTGCATCATTATATATCCTTCTGGCTTCAAAATAGCCCAAAAAAGATCTGCATATATGGGCGCAAAATTTGTGCCCATAGCAGTACCCTTAATTTGCAGAAACCAACCTGTTTTTAAGTAAATGTGTTATGCTCTAAAATTAAACTAAGCATTTTAAGCAAGAATTCAATGTGAGTCGTACTATGTAATTCAGAATAATCAACCCAGTAGTTAACTGCAACCAAACCACCCTTGTGGGGAATACTAGTGTATAGCGATTGGACATCCAGTGTGCACAAATATGCATGTACTGGAATCTGGATGTCATTCATAAGTTTTAAAAATTCGGTACTATCCTTAATTCTGGCCCTAATCAATGGTAACAGTTTTAACCTATCCTGTAGATATATAGACAAGGCCTCAATCAAGAACCCCCTACTCAAAACTATTGGTCAACCAGGGGGATTTAATATTGTTTTATGAATCTTAGGCAGTATGTAAAATGCTGATGGTTCTGGATCTGCTACTTTTAATTGTTTACAAATTTCCCTAGTGATCATCCCATTTGTTGCAGCATTATCCAAAAAAGTGTAGATTATAGATTTAAAGCCCTGGCTAGGGTCAAAAGGTATCCTCATATACGAAATGGGATCATTCAACTGTCTCATTATTTCTTTATCATACTCAGTAGATTCCCATAACACAATAGCTCCTCCTTTATCAGCCTTAACGACCACCACTCTGTCATCTTTACGTAAATTCTGTAAGGCAACACTTTGCCTTTTGTTCAAATTCGTACTATAATTTCTAAAAATATCATGTTGCTTCATATGGAAATCATGTAAAACACGCTGTTCAAACATTTTCACAGTGGGGTGGTATGAAGGCTGAAAGGTGGATTTTTTGATCTTAAACCTTGATTCAGGCACATTTTCAACACTATTGTTAAAGAAAAATTTTAAATTTAATAAACGGCAAAAACTTTTTACATCAGAAACAGTTGACACATGGGATTTAAAGAAAGCAGGTACATAATTCAAACCTTTATTGAGTATATAATTTTCAGCTTTTATTAAAGTATATGGTGTCAAATTCACCACCATATTGTTCTCATTATGTGCACCAACCGCTGGTGAAATTATGTCTCTAACATCTTCCTGAAATTTTGTCCCACCTTTCCGATATTTATGTCTCTTTCCCCCTCATCTAAAGGACCCTACTTCGCTTCATCATAGGTGACAAATTGTCTCCACAGTCCAAAATCTTGGCATCAGTATCAGTTAAATTTGAAGAAAATTTGCATGTACTAGAATCACCTTAAACAACATTAACACTGGGTTTCCTTAGTATAGAACGCACTCTCTTCCTTTTAACAACCCCCTATCTTTCCTTCTCATCAGTAGAAAAACGATCCATTAGTTTTCTCTGTTTCCAAGTATATATTGTTCCAGTATTGAAATCGTTCACATCCCTGGTATATTTTTTCATTTTACGAATTCGTAATTCTTTTTCATAGTCTTCCATCTCCTGCATATATTTACTTTTTTTCATTGCAGAGTTATTGTCAGCAGAAAAAGACTGCAATTGCTCATAGCTTTCATTTACTTCAGCAGTGAGCTGCACCAAATGTCTATCATAATATGCGACTTATAATTCCAAGAACATTTTAGAAGTTACCTTCAGTATATTACGCCACTTCTTAGTAAAATTCTCATCATCTTGGCCCACCCCAGGTTCTGCATACACGCGTAGACCCCTAGGTGCAATTCCAACTGCCAAATATGCCTTTAGTAACTTAATGTGCCACACATTACTTCTAAACTTTTTGGACCACTCAGTTAAACGTTTAAAACAAGTTTCCATATCTATTTCCATTTCAGTAGTGTTATACATCTGTGCAATCGATTTATCTCCTCTGGAAAACACCATGACATTATCTTTATCCAAAGCCAAATTATCCAAATAACCACGCAAATCAAACACTGCTGCCATCTCTTCTACACTTAAAGTCCACTTGGAATAATATCCAATACAATACAGGAGCCGCTGATCAGCACTCATGAAACGAAACACTTCAAAATCAATTGGTGCACGCAACAATGGCTCCCAGATGCTAGAACTGTGTACGGATAATCATATACACAACAGACCAGACCCAGAACTAGCTCACATCCACTTCCACATTAAACAGGAATAATACCATGATAAGCTGTAGAAAACCAATTTACCAAGGGCACAATTTATGAGGTCGAAACATCTTTGCAGCAATCATTAAGATTTTGAGAAAGAGGCAGCCGATTTGCAAAGAAGATTTATGCATAGGGGGTATGAGAATGAATTAATATCTAGAGCATATGAATTCAGTAACAAACATTAAAGAAGTAGGTTGTTGGAGACGGGTTATGTAAAAGATGATAGGAGAGATGAAAAATTTAGATTTATTACTACTTTTGGTACTAACACTTTCAAAGTAAAACAGATAATAGAGAAACATTGGCCCATTTTAAGAAATGATTCCTTTTTTGAACAAATAGTGGATGGCCATTATAATTTTGTTTATCGAAGGGGAAAAAATCTAGGTAAATTTTATTTTATTTTTATTTTTATTTTACATTTGTTGACCGGGCTAGTCTAACTGGACATATATCCGTTTACAGCAGAGGCCTGGGGAGAAAAGCTCCAGTACAGATAAAATCACAATAATTTTAACAATAAAAGAAATTATTCTTCATAGAAATATGCAAGGTACAAGAGTGAATAGCAATAACATTTAAATACTTGTAAGTCAAGTTCTACAAAAAATAAAAACTAAATACTGAAGTTAAAATAATAGAAGGCATACCTTAAGATTCATCTCTCAATGCTAGAAGGTGTCAGGTAGGAGCTCAGAAAGGGGTCGGGAAGAAAAATAGGCGTATTGAGACATACTTTCAGTCGGGATTGGTACAAGGACATAGCCATTGAGACATAAGATGTTCTTTGATATGTCTTTTGAACAGAGAGGTAGACTCTAGAGTAGCTATTTCTTGAGGGAGTAGATTCCAGTGTTTACCTATGGAATTTGAAAATAACGCATCCTCAGCTTTATTGTATGATTTAGTTATAGATACTAGGAATTTATTGGCAGAACGAAGTGTGTCTAGGTTCTTATAAGGAGAAATAAGTTTAGCCAGGCTCGGAGTATTATCAGGGAAATGAAGGGTCTTATGAATGACAAGTAATTGTTGGTAGAGTAAGTGGTTATTTAGTTCTAGCCAGTTTAGTTGTTTGAGGTTGTGACAGTGGTGAGTTCTAAGGGGAGTGGCATTAATGAATCTAGCTATACTATTATAGCAGGTAGAGAGTTTGTTAATGTTATTTTTAGATAGTGTGGTATATATAGCTGAAGCATAAAACAGGGTGGAAAGCAGGTGGGTCTGTGCAATGGTTTTTCTAGCTGCTGGGTTAAGGAAGGGTTTAATTCTGTAGAGTGTCCCAATTTTTTTATTAACGGCTTTAATAGTAGTGTTAATGTGGTCATCAAAGTTAAGATGATTGTCAATGGTTACACCTAGCAGTCGAGTGGTATTGTTGGGGTTAATACAGGTAGAATTATTTGAGGAGATAGTGAAGAATGGTGTAGGAGATTTATTAGTAGGAGTAAAGAGAAGAAGCTTAGTTTTTTTGGGGTTAAGGAGGAGGCATTGTTGCATAAACCATTTTTCAACGTTATGAAAAGCTGTTTGGGTGATGGACTGGAGAGAGGAAACATATGTAGCAGAGCAGATCAAAGTCGAGTCATCTGCATATTGGATGCAGGTCGCTTGTGGCACATTCAAATAAAGGTCATTAATGAATAATGAGAAAAGAAGGGGTCCAAGAATAGATCCTTGTGGAACACCAACATTTACTGGGAATAAGGATGATAGGTTGTTCTCCCAAAGCACTGCTTGTTGCCTGTTTTCGAGATAGCTTCGAAACCACTGTAAAGAATGTGAGCTTAGAGAGAAGAGGTTGAGTTTTTCAAGAAGTATGTTATGGTTAACCATATCAAAAGCTTTTGATAGGTCTATGAATAGTGCTGAAGAGAAATGATTATTATTTCGATTATTATTAATGGAGTCAGCAAAGGAAAGAAGGGCAGTTGTAGTGCTATGGTGAGGCCTGAAACCATGTTGATAGTCAGCTAGAAGTTTGTTTTGAAGAAGGTAGTCAAGAAATTGTTTGTGTATGCACCTTTCCATTATCTTAGCTAATGGGGACAGTAAGGCAATAGGACGATAGTTGGATAGCTCAGAAGAAGGGCCCCCTTTATGTAGAGGAATTATGTGAGATATTTTCCAAATGGTAGGGATTTTTCTTTCAGAGATGGTCCTATTAATCAGAATAGATATTGGGTGATAAATAGCTTTTGCAGCAATTTGTAAGTATTCAGATGGGAGTTGGTCAGCAGATGCGGTACAAGGTTTTAGTTTGATGAGAAGCTTATATATAATAGATGATGAGACAGGTTGGATTTGAAAGGCTTTAGTAGAGGCTGGAGACATATTTTGTGAGGGTGCAGTAGGTGTTGGTAATGAGTTGGCTAGGGTTAGAATGGCTTCTGTAAAGTACTTATTAAAGGCATCTGGGATCTGAGTAGAACTATCGAGGTTAAATCCTGAAGGGATAGGAGTAGGAGAATGTCCTGGTTTAAGAAGTTT
Source organism: Protopterus annectens (assembly GCF_019279795.1). Classification (NCBI taxonomy): domain Eukaryota; kingdom Metazoa; phylum Chordata; order Ceratodontiformes; family Protopteridae; genus Protopterus; species Protopterus annectens. The sequence continues at coordinate 506,050,645 of NC_056731.1, read as the reverse complement.
ATTTACACCTGACCAAAATTTTTGAGGGGTATTTTGAGTAGTTTTTTGAAGATGAAGAAAAAATTCCTTTTTATCTCTAAGAGTATCTTTCTTGGTGGTATTTCTTAACTGTTTATAGAGGAGATGATCAGATGGACATTTGGTAGCTCTCCATTTAGCCCAGATTTTATTTCTAAGGATCATTTTTTCTTTTGTTTGCTTTGTTAGCCAAGGGGCAGTTTTGGCTCTTAACCTTTTAATAAACATAAAAAAAGTTCTTTTATGGGTAAGGTGACGCAAGGTGATCAAATAAGAGGTAGTATGTTTTGTGGAAATTGTATATACTGTAATGTAGTATCAAAAATAAATCTTTTACATTGGTCAATACCACTTATTAGGATAATATATATGGCAGTATGCAAATGTGGTGCTTTCTATATTGGGTAGACCTGTAGACCTTTTAAACATAGGATGGCCCTTCATATAAGTGATATTAATTGTAGGTGAGGGTGTAGTACTTTGTATAAGCATCATTTGGAACATACTGGAGTGCATTTCATTTTTGTAGGGATTGATAGGATCTTAGATGATAACATTAGTGTGACTAAAAAACATAAGATTCTTGATAATAAAGAAAAAAAACTTGGATACTTAGGTTGGGAGCACTTTATAAGCCTGGATTAAATGAAAATTTATAGTGTTTGTTACATAGGAATGTATTAGTTTGAAATATGTTTCAGATATGTATATGAATATATGTGTATATTTGTTTCCTATATATGTATATATATATATATGTGTGTGTATGTGTGCATGCATATATGTGTGTATGTATATGTATATGAATTTGTGTATATATATATATATATATATATATATATATATATATATATATATTTATATATATATGTGTGTGTGTGTATGTATATGTGTATATGTGTGTGTGTGTGTGTGTGTGTGTGTGTGTGTGTGTGTGTGTGTGTGTGTATATTTACATATATATATATATATATATATATATATATATATATATAAATATATATATGTATGTATGGGTTATATTTCCTTGGGTGTGTTTTTCTATAATGTTCATTTTCTAAAATGCTCATTTGCTTTCTTTGATGCTTATTAATGTAAAGATGTTCATGATTTCTTCGTTTTGGAGTGTCATATTGTGTTATATGGTGATGCCACTTTAAGAACATGAAGGAGATGTAGCCTAGAGAGAGACTTCTAGTTTCATTGAGCACTGATGATGACAATTGGGTGAAACTGGTTAGCTGTTGGTAGTTGTCGTGACTAGCATCTTAAGTCATGAATGCAAGCTAGTGCTGGGTTTGGTCTGTGTGTGTGTGTGTGTGTGTGTGTGTGTGTGTGTGTGTGTTTATATATATATATATATATATATATATATATATATATATATGTGTGTGTGTGTGTGTGTGTGTGTGTATGTATATGTGTGTGTGTGTATACATATATATATATATATATATATATATATATATATATATATATATATATATATATATATATAGGTAGGTACTAGGCTATTGGCCCTAGGGCCTATAAAAGTCCAGCCAAAAAGGTACCCTGGCTTTTGTATCCAAGAAACTTGTTTTCCTGAGCCACAGAAGTGATCCCCGGGGTGAATTTCCTATTTCCCATCCAATCATCAAGATTTTTCTTGAAGAGTGCTAATGAGGAGCTTTGTTTGATATAGATAGGTAGTTTATTCCAGAGTATGGGAAGTCTCTGTGGCAGGAATCTATCCCTCCGGCATGTTCTGGTTATTGTTGTGACAAGGTTTAGGTCCCTAGAGCATGTAGGGATTGGGATTTCTTTAAGTGGAGCATGTCCAACAGCTTTGGGTTTGACATAGCTTTGTATGTTAGGCAGAGGTCACCTCTGAGTAGGCGATATGCGATGGAGTGAAGCTGGAGTTTTTTGAGACACTCTGTGTAGGGCATCTGTTTGAGGCTGGTAATCCTCTTTTTGATGTATTTCTGTGGCCTTTCCAGTTGTTGTAGATGTCTTGTGAGGTACATACCAAAAGGGGCATTGTACTCTATAATGGCTCTAATGAGTGATGCATAGGGGGGAACAATGACCTCTTTTTTTCTTAATGAGAAACCTTTTGTGATGAGGTGTGCCACGTAGAAGTATTTCCTGACTACTGTGGTGATGTGACTATCAAAGGAGAGACTACTGTCCACCTGTAATCCAAGGTCTCTTATCACACTTTCGATGTTAAATATTCTACCGCCTATGTTGTAGTTCATGGATACAGAGTTTTTACCAAAGGGGATGACAATGCACTTTTTGGCATTGAGGCTACAGCTTTGACACATGGCATCTGTCTCAGTGAGGCCCTTTTGTAGGATGTCCACATCGTTAGGTGTTTCGATTATGGCTCCTAGTTTTCAGTCATCTGCAAACTTAGTTAGCCAAAGACCTTCTGTGTTAGCCTGTACTTCAGAGAAGTAGATACCAAACAACAGAGGACCCAGGACTGAACCCTGTGGTACTCCACTTGTCACTGGTCTGAAGCTGGATTTGGAGTCTGCTACTTTCACAGTGTGGGTTCTGTCAGTGAGCCAGTTGGCAAACCATCTTGTGACATAGGGATTTATACCTAGTTTAGTGAGTTTATCTATAATTCCAGAGTGGGGGGTGGTGTTTAAAGCCTTGGCAAGATCTAGATAGGCTGTGTGGACCACCTTACCCTTGTCTACGGCTTTGGTGACTGCTTCAAAGAAGTCTATCAGGTTTAGGAGACATGATCTGCCTTTTATAAACCTGAACTGGGTGGGGTCCAGATTTTGGGATTACCAATGTCTTTGTTTATAAGTTCCATGATAATAATTCCATGGCCTTGCAGACCAGGCTCGTCAGTCTATGATAATACATTCCATGGCCTTGCAGACCAGGCTCGTCAGTCTAATGGGGCAGTAGTTCCTGGGGTCCATGGTGGCTCCCCCCTTGTGGAGTGGGATAATTGTCACTGTGCGCCATTCAGCGGGCACAAAGCCTGAAGTGAGGCTATGATTGAAAATGGTACTTAGGTGGGGTACCAGTTCTTTCTGTAGTTCATGTAGAACGCAGCCTAGGATGTTGTCTGGACCCATGGATGCTGTTTTCTTGGCTTTGGAGAGTGTGGTTTTTACCTGTGCAGCTGTGATTATAGGAACTTTGCATTCTTCTGGTATAGAGATGGGCCCTTTAGAGGGTTAGAAGGGGATAAAGTTAGCACTGAGTCTATCTGCCAGGAGGTTGGCAATATCAGTTGTGTCTGTATATTTAGTGCCATTGTGCTGTAACTAAGAGCAAATCTGAGTGTTGCCATTGAGATTCTTGACATAGCTATAAAATGCTTTGTGGTTGCCTTTAGAATCAGTGGCAATTTTGTTTTCATAACTAGCTTTGGAGGATTTTATCAGGGATCGCAGCTTCTTACTGAGGCTTACCAGGGAGCTCTTCCACTCATGGGATTTTACTCTCTTTTGCAACAGTTTCTTCCTTCTGTTGTACAGTTTGTTTATGGCAGGGGACCACCAGATTGGCTTCCTTTTTTTGGAGGATGGCATCTTGGTTTTGTTTGGGATAGCACGATCCATGCACTCGTGTAAGTACTTATAAATTGCAATTGTGTAGGATTCAGTAGTCTTAACTGTATTGTCCATCTGCATGGGTGTCATGAAGTTCACCACTTCTGTCTTAAGAAGCATTAAGTAGGCTTTGGAGAAATTTTTTTACCATGGTTTCCTTAATGGGGGGTGAGGGCAAGATGTGGATATCTAGAGTATTTAGCTTATGGTCGAATCAGACCAATGAGGCACTGACTTCAGGTGTGGAACACCAGTCACTCATGTTGGTAATGACTAGATCTAGGATATTGTTGCCCCTGGTGGGGGTGTGTGTAAGTTGATCCAGGGCATTGGAGTTTATGAATTCCAGAAAGCATTGAGTGAAGGAGTTGGTACATGAGTAGCTTTCCCAGTTAATGGTGGGGTAGTTGAAATTGCCCGTTATTAGGGTGTTTGGTTGAACCCTAATATTTTCCATTACATCAAGGAAAGAGGAGTGGGAATCCTGGGGCATGGTGGGGGATCTGTAGCAAGCTACAATTTGGATTGCAGTTTTGCCCAGAGTTAGTTGCACTTGGATAACCTCGGATGCATTATGCTGAGAAACTAGCCTGGAGGTGTGGATATCCTTAATGAATATGGACACACCTCCGCCTTTGGTCTTCCAGGCCAGGTTACATGGCCGAAAAGTGTGGTATGAGTTATAGCCTGGAAGTGCAGGGGTGCTCTCTATAGCTTTGAACCAGGTCTCAGTCTCTGCACAGATATCGATGTTCTCCATTTTAAAGAGTGCCTCGAGTGAGTGCATTTTGAGATTTAGACTTCTAGCATTGAGCAGCATCACCCTCAGTTTTTGCTTGCCTGTTCATGTTACGGTGATGAATTTGTCATTTGAACCTTGCCTAACAAAAGGCACTATAGGTGTCTTTTTATATATATATACATATATATATATATATATATATATATATATATATATATATATATATATATATATATAAATTCAGACTTCTTTTAGGCGTAGTAATTAATACTGAGCTAGTAGAAAGGAAATAAAAACTCAGACACTGAATAGATGATTAAGCTTTCACTCTCATTCAGGTGGAAGAGCTTCATCAGAATAACCTATAGTCAACAATACTTACATTATATGTAACTAGAGTCACATGTAAACAAAAAAACAATGAACTACTTATAACTTATTAGTACAGTAACCAATAGTACAAACCAGACAATATTTAAACTGTTTCTGTCATCTAAACACAATTACCATGAACATACATATGAATGACAGGGGCATGAATATAACACTCCCTTGTGTTAGCTAATTATTGAACAAATGTACAGTGTGCGCACTAAATATGCATGTAGGAGACATGAATATTCATATAACTGTACAAATGGTGACTAATAAGTGTGTCAAAGGTCATGGATGGATGCAAACACATTTTGTAGAAAGAGAGCAACTGTCAAAATAGAACAACTGTCAAAATAGAATTAAATCTTCCATTTTAAAGCGCATTTAATATTAACACTTTCATTCAGACCAGGGTATGTTTCAGAATTAAGCAGTAATTGCCATTTAAGTTCTCGTAGTTCTAAATATAATTCCCAGTCTCCAAAAAAACAGTTAACTTGTTATGAAGTAAAATTTACTAAAAGAAGTACAAAAAATGCTATGTTTAGCAAGGGCATTATTTAAGTTCTTTGCCCTGATGGCTCCTAGATGCTCCATAATTCTATCTGAAAGTTTTCTTGTAGTTTTACCTACATAAAAGGCTTTACAAGATGCACAAACACCTGCATATACTACTGCTGTAGAATGGCAGAAGAAATATTTTGAAAACTTAATAGTATAATTACAATGTGTGAACGTGTATTGAGATCCTGTGAAAATGTTAGGGCATACCACACATTTATTATATGAATGCATCCTATTTTGAGAGTTAGAAATAGAAGTAGAATTAATAAGAAAAGGTAAATCTCTGCTTTCTAAACTCATTCTTATGGTTTTGGTTCTTTTAAATGAACCTCCTGCCTCCTGCTATCCCCTAGTCTTAACCCCACTATTTTAATCTACTGCACCCAACTCTGCTACCTCACTTAGCTACCTTACATTTAGTTTTATCTCCCCATACCCACTATATTTCCTCCCTGCACTCTACCCTATAGTATACTCTTACCCTACACCATATATAGTGCTTCTCTCTTCTTCTCTGATTGTTTTACTGCCATTGGTCCCCTCACTGGTTCTTCCCGCTCCGTTCGCCCTGCGGGCTCACTCCGCTCCTCTCCCTACCCCCAATTCCCACCCACCCCCAGGGGTCCTACCCTTATACTTCCTCTGCCACACCTCCAACTTACTCTGATCCTATCTCATTTCCTGCCCCACCTACACTCGTTAACTCTATACTCCTGTATACCACACCCCACTCTCCATACCCCTACCTAACTGCCACAACACACTCTCCACTATCCTAATCCTCCTATTTCCAACCTTGCTAACCTCACCTCACTAAAAACATGCCTTTAAGCCTTAAACTACTTTATTTTCTGCTACTCCTTAACATCCTTCTTTTACACTATACTCTGACTTCCTACGAACATCTTACCCTTAGCAGGTTTCCTAATTTAGCTGCACACACAGCCTCTATTCTTCCTCTAGCTGAGCAAACACATACTAACATCCTATCATCCTGTCCCTACCTTCCCCCTCTATTCCACAAATTACACCACAACAGGTTCCTAACCACTAGACGGTTTTATCTAATACCCTCCAAAAACTCAAAGATATTTTCAATCCCACAAACACTTTTACTGTTACACGGGGACATCCACCCCAACCCTGGCCCCAATAATCCTCTCAGCCATGCCCTTTCTAACCAAACTGCTAACAACTCCAGTTCACCTTTCTCTAATAACTCCCTTTCTATAGCACACCTAAATATTCGTAGCATCAACAACAAAATCACACAACTCCATGCTATAATTGACTACTATGCCTTTGATATCCTCTGTCTCACTGAAACTTGGCTTAAACCAGGTACCAGAGACAATGAAATCACTCCTCCTGGCTATAGCACCTTAAGGCAAGATCGTCTTAACAAAAAGGGTGGAGGAGTGGCCTTACTATACAAATCCCAACTACAGGTGGCCTTAATTGACTACCTACCTCCCTCTCCAGGTAATGCTGAAATACTCTGTAGCAAACTCCAAGTAAACAAGAACAAAGCCATCTATATAATATGTTCCTACATCCCTCCAGGCAATAACTTAAACACACTTGAAAATATTCTTAGCTGGGTCTCCTGTAGCTTCCCTCAAGAAACCATAATCTTAGGAGACTTTAATATTGATTGGAACTCCTGCATCTCTCCCAAACCTACCATTCACCTCAATCTCTTTAACTTTCAACAAACCATAAACACCCCTACTAGAATTCACAAATCAACCAATAAACAAGCCATCCTGGACTGGATATTGATCAACAACAATCCCCATTCTTATAAAACTGGAATACTCCCAGACAATATCAGCGACCATCTCCTCACCTATATCACTAAACAAAAAGATAATATTCTCAAATAGGCCACTTATCGTACCATATGTAACAAAAAAAACTTTAACCTGTCCTCTTTCCTTAATGAACTCAAGGAATGTAACTGGTCAACTCTAAAACACCTCCCACTTGATGAAGCAGTTACCCATTTCAATAACACTTTCCTAAATATTCTCCAGCATCATGCCCCTTCTCAATTAATTAAAATAGGCTCCAAAGCTGCCCCCTGGCTTTCCAAAAAAACCAAACAAACAATGCTAGCTAGAAATAAACTATGGACTAAATGGAGAACCACTAAAAACCCTGCTGACCATCTAAACTTCAAACACCTTAGAAATACTACAAAAAAACTCACCTATCTTGATAAAAAAATTATTACCTTCAATATCAACAAAACCAAAATTACAACCCCAAAAAATTCTGGTCAGGAATCAATAAACTGCTCCATCCAGGGAATACCAAAATGCCCACACCAGCTATCCTAGCTCAAACCCCACCCAATATAATAGCCGATACATTCAACAACTTCTTCTCTGAAACAGTCACCTCTCTAGCAAACACCCTTCCCTTCAAAACACCTCTCCTCAAAATAACACTCCCACTCTAAAATTTAGTACAGTCTCCACAACCCACATACGTAAGTTACTCTCTAAACTTAAGCCTTGCACCCCTTCAGCGGACAGATTACCAGCTGAATATCTGCAACTAGTGGCAGCAGAACTAGCCTACCCAGTCTCTATCTTAATTAACAGAGCAATAACCGAATCTACTATCCCATCCTGCTGGAAAGTCTCCCATATCATTCCCCTCCACAAAGGAGGTAACTCTAATGAACTTTCTAACTTCCGGCCTATAGCCCTACTATCTCCACTATCTAACATCATGGAACGTTGTATTCACCATCAACTCTTATATCATCTCTTGCAAAATAGCCTACTCGTAGACTACCAACATGGTTTTAGGCCCTACCATAGTACTTCCACTGCCCTTCTCTCCTTCACAGACATGATCAACAAAAATCGCAATAACAACCTTTTCTCCTCTGCCTTATTCCTGGACCTCTCAAAAGCCTTTGATATGGTCAACCATCAACTACTCCTAGATACTTTGACATCCCTCTCACTTGACTCTTCGGCATTACAGTGGTTTGACTCTTATTTGAAAGATAGAAAACAAGCTGTCCTCTGGGACAGCCATATATCCTCTCAGCTCCCAGTCACTATCGGTGTTCCTCAAGGATCCATCTTAGGTCCCCTCCTCTTCTCTAGCTTTATAAATAACCTGTCTACTTCACTCCCGACATCCACTTGTATTCAGTATGCTGATGATTCAACTCTCATCTGTTCTGCTTTATCTTCAGAAGAACTCCACTCTTCCACCCAAAAAGTCTTTACAGCAGCAGAAAAATGGTTCCAACATATCTGTCTCCTCCTTAATCCCAAAAAAAACAAATTACTACTCTTCACCCCAACCCTTAAATCTGCCCCAATCTCATTTTCAATTGTGTCCGGCATTGGCACTATCATTAATCCTGACTGTACCACTAAACTACTAGGCGTTACTATAGACAATCAACTAAGCTTTGACTGCCACATTGATCTAACCACCAAGGCTGTTAATAAAAAGATAGGTGCCCTCTATAGACTTAAGCCCTTTCTTACTGCAACTACCCGAGTGTCTCTTGCCCAAACTCATCTCATCTCTACACTATTGTATGCCTCTCCATCATTTATCAACATTTCAAAAGCTAACCTTTAGAAACTTGCCACAGCCTACCATAGTATTGCCAGGTTTGCCACAGGTTCCCCATTCCGTACTCACCATTGTCTGAATCTCAAAAACCTTAACTGGCTGGAACTTCAGAATCTAATTCTCCTACATCAATTAGTCATCACTTATAAAATTCTCCATTACCCCTCAAATACACCCATACTTAATAACCTCATTGCCCCATACAAAAATCTTACTTCCCTTCGCTCAGCCAGCAAACTTCTAGTAGCTACTCTCAAATCCCACAATAAAGCAGGTGACTCCTTATTTGCCAATACTGTTGGATCTTATTGGAACAAACTTCCCATAGAACTGACCACTTTAGGCTCATCTCACCTTTTCAAAAAACAAATAAGGAACTATTTGCAATCTAACTGGCTATGCCCCTGCTCTAATCCTGACTGAGCTCAGGAAACAATTCCTCTCTCCAGTACCCTTCTTTGCACTTCTACCTGCCCTCTATCGCTACTTCTATCCCTCTAGTGTAGTAGACCTAACGACCCACCGGCTTGTTAATTTCTCCTATACTACCTCCTCTTCTTTTACTTGCCATAACTCTGCAAACCTGTCATTTCTCCTTTTATCTAACCTAGATGCTGATCTCTTCTGTGCAAATCTCTATCCTAAAAGTAGTACCCAGCACATCATGTCTGCTACTAATTTGTTAATGATGTAAATATTTATAGACTCTCCATGTGTCACTATTTTCTTCCTTCCTCATTTTTTGCAGTCTTACTCTAGCAAATATTAAGTCATAATGATTCCTCACTATTGTTTATTTCTTGTTAAACTGCCTCTGCATTGTACTATTCTACATAATAATTGTTCCTTTATTTGCTTGCATGCTTTGTATACTTTTGTATACTTTTGTTATTTGTTAGCTACTAGTATATATAGTGGAGCTTTTCTCCTCGGGCCTCTGCTGAAAATGGACATGTATCCAGCCAGACTAGCCCGGTCAACAAATGTAAAATAAAATAAAAATAAAATAAAATAAAATAAAAGGTAGGTGTGCAGTGCCAATAGCAGCTGACATAAATTTGTGTATGTGTATGTAGCAAAAAACTTCCGACTCACCACGTTAAAAAACTTTACTTTTTATTTATAAAAATGAACAGAAGGTAAGCGCTTTCGCGTATGCTACCATACGCTTCATCAGACAATTTAAATATAAAAAATCAGCAAATTTATAGGGAGGCTCAGCCAATAGACAATTACCTTAAGTTAATCAATTAACTACATATGTAATTAAGAAAATATTTAAGCAATCAAAAATTTTAAGGGAAGACTGTTATTTAAAGCATTCAGAAATTTAAAAGAAGACAGTTTTTTTAAAAACTCCTGATTTAAAAAATATATGATAAAACACATAAACAAACATACATATAGAATAGAATGAAACAAAATAAAATAAAATAAAACGAACCCTACATGATACTTCAGAAACATTCAAAAGTTCATTACAACTAAGCAAGTGTTTCTTATTCTAAATGTATTGTAAAACCATATTGTGAGACAACCAAACTGATATTGGATGCAAACTATTCTAGCATAAATCATTAAATAACTTATGCGGCATTTTTAGCTCACTTAAAGTGTAGAGCTGCTCATCTTATTCCTTTATGAGAATCTTTAGGAAATTTTTACTAGTATATACTGAAAGCAATTCCATTCATAAAAATACTTGATGTAAATATGTGAATTGATGATTAGACAACTATATGTATAAATAGATATGTGTAAATAAATATGCCTACATATATGTATAAAAATACAAATGTATATAAATAAATAAATAAATATATATAGATAATTCAATATAAATATATAAATATAAATATATAAATATAGTCATATAAAAATATAGACGTAAATACGAGATTATAACTCACTGTACTAAAATCTAATGTATAATTATAATTGTATAATAAAATGAAATAAGAAATTTTTGGGATTATATCAACGAAACAAACTATAACTTGTTGTGAAATAGTCAGTACATAATGTAAATTTTTTAAGTAAAAATGAAAATAGGATAAATTAGTAGAATAAATAAATAAATTAATCAATCTATCAGATGGGATGAAAAAACAAACAAAAACAAAACTCTATAAATTCTTATGTGGATAACTAGTATGTCAGAGTTATAGCATCATATATCTCAAAAGCAATTATATACAATTTAAAACTTGTGAACAAACAAATAAACACTGTAGTAAATGTATAAAGGAGAGATAATGTGAATAAGTAACTGACATAAATTGTGATTCAGTTAATAAATCCCAGTTATTCGTGATGACATTTCCAATTTGTGACATGTACCTAGAGATAGGTAATGGGAAACTAAGGGTTCTGTTAATGTTACTTGGTTTTGAAGTATTAGGTATAAAACCATGTAGTAAAATTGGTAAATATTTAGTGTGTCTGTCATTAGAGATCTCGTTACATATATCGTTAATAAGAGATGGAGGGTAATTCCTTCGAAGAAATGTGTTTTAACAAAACAGCATTCTTTTGAAAGTCATAATCTTGACTGATAATTCTAGAGATGCGAATAAATTGGCTTCTGACAAGGTTCCTTTTCATAAAAAATGGATGGGAGCTAATAAAATCAAGCAGATTATTTTTATAGGTCTCTTTTCTATATATAGTGGAACATACTGTATTAGGAGGTAGTAAGTATATCTGTGTCTCTAAAAAGGAAATAGAAGACCCTATTCCAGACAAAATCAAGTTCAAAAAACCTAAACTGTCTCTCAAATCAGAAATAAAAATGTCTAAAGAAGATTGGTCACCCTCCACGCAAAAAAAACATTGTCAATAAATCTTTTATAAATGTGTACTAGATTAAAGTTATTCAAGGTATTTACTTTTTCTAATTCCCATGTGCTCATGACAATATTAGCAAAAGCAGATGCTATCTTGGAACCCATAGCTATTCTCTTGGTTTGTTTGTATATATGTCCATTAAAGAAGAAAAAGTTATTATTCAGTACCATTTCAACTAAAATACATAGTGTATTAATTTTAATTTTTGAGAAGGTGATGTATTTGTTAAGAAATAATCTGAAAAGTTGCATACCTTCTTTGTGAGGTATATTAGAGTATAACCCTTCTACATCCATAGTTACTAAAATACATTTAGATTTCTTTTTTGTGGAATAGTTTGTCTAAGAAAGCCCATGAATCTCTTAAATAGTTGTTAGTCTTTTGTACTAAAGGGTTTAAAACTGCATCTAAGTATTCCGCAGTTTTTTCCGTTTTGGGTTTTTTGTTATAAATGATGTGTCTAAATGGTGGGTTAGAAGCATTCTTATGGAATTTGGGAATGCCAAATAACCTCCCTAGATTAGGCGAGGGGACTGACAAAAACATGTAATCTTCTAAAGAGATGGCATTAGTAATCTGTTGACTTTTCAAGGTCTTGTCAATAAAAATGGATGGGAGCTAGTAAAATCAAGCAGATTATTTTTATAGGTCTCTTTTCTATATATGGTGGAACATACTGTATTAGGAGGTAGTAAGTATATCTGTGTATCTAAAAAGGAAATAGAAGACCCTATTCCAGACAAAATCAAGTTCAAAAAATCTAAACTTTCTCTCAAATCAGAAATAAAAATGTCTAAAGAAGATTGGTCAACCTTCCACGCAAAAAAAAAACATAGTCAATAAATCTTTTATAAATGTGTACTAGATTAAAGTTCTTCAAGGTATTTAATTTTTCTAACTCCCATGTGCTCATGACAATATTAGCAAAAGCATGTGCTATCTTGGAACCCATAGCTATTCCCTTGGTTTGTTTGTATATATGTCCATTAAAGAAGAAAATGTTATTATACAGTACCATTTCAACTAAAATACATAGTTTATTAATTTTAATTTTTGAGAAGGTGGTGTATTTGTTAAGAAATAATCTGAAAAGTTGCATACCTTCTTTGTGAGGTATATTAGAGTATAACCCTTCTACATCCAGTGCAAAGGGAGCATGTACCTGATCTTATGCTTGACCTTAAGTTGTTTGCTAGAAAATTAAACCTCTGTTTCTTACATGCTGATTGTCATAATGAAAGAAACAAAACTAGGGATATTTCAGATAATACTGATGATGAAATGCGCAGATTCTGATTTATCTGATGCTTCTAACAACTACATTCCTAGACATGTCAATACTCCACAGATTAAGAGTACATACAACCCAACTCTTAATAACTCTATACAGACTTTTTTAAAAGTATGTGAAAGGGATATTAGGAAATTATGTGCATCAAACAGCACTAACAAATGGTTTAATTTATCTGAGTTAGAGAAACAAGCGCTATTACAGTTAACAAATGATAAAACAATACGCATTATGAGAGCGGACAAGGGTACGGGAATAGTCCTGATGGAACAAGAATATATTCAAAAAATGGAAACTACACTACATAATAATAAGTTTTTCACCCAAGTAGACATACAGACAGTAGACATACATTTTACCAATATTGACAAGACTGAGTCTATATGTCACATGTACACAGCCTACTACCACTTCTCTTAGTTCTACCCCTTCTCTTGCCACTGTCTCTTCTGTATCATTTCATTCTCCTTCCTTCTCCAGTGCTCTCACTACCCATGTTTCATCTTCTTCAAACCAACCTTTGCCTTCTCCCATTACCTCACTTTTGCGCCCTGTGGTCACTGACCCTTTACATTCTTTGGATCAACCTGTTTCCATCTCTGAAAATTCTTTTTTAGTTCCAAAAGTACAGAGGAACAACACTTCAAGAAGAAATCTAAAAGGAAATGGTCCTTCCTACACTTACATCACCAGAAGTTGCTTGCAGAGAGAGAAGGAGTTGGTGAAACAGCAGACCCTATCTGTTCCTTTCCCAATAGAGAGCAGATCAATTCACAGCCACCCACTAGGGGGCAGGGGATTTCCAAGGGGACGTCCGAGAAGACTTTACCCTTAAACAATGTCACCCCCCCGCTACATGATTCAGACATTTCTGTTTCTTCTGAGGTTTTCAATTTAACTAATAGGTCCTTCTCCCCGGAAACCTTTCAGGTTTTAAAAAAGGGCTTCACTTTCATTCCGTCTCAAAGAGCTGATTTGTCTTCCTTATTACTGGATTTACGCCTTTTTTTAAGAAAACTTAATTTGAAACTAGTCTGTGAAAAAGACCCTGAATTAGACAGTGACCTTGTTGATGTTAATTTAAACATTCCATACAAAAGAAGTATGTTTAACCCACCTCTTAACAATACTCTTCAGATTTTTCTTAAACTTTGTGAGAAGGATTTCCGCAGCCTACTGTCTTCTCCTAGTTCACATAGATGGTTTAACCTTTCCAAGAGTCAAATTTCAGCTCTCAAACAACTTCAAAATGACAAAACACTAAGAATTATGACTGCAGACAAGGGCACAGGTATTGTCCTTATGGAAAGGGAACGTTATGTTAATACTCTTCAGGAGGACCTCAGTAACAGTAATTACTATACATTGGTCCAACTACCACTTGTACATTGTGCCTTCAAAAAATAGACAAGGTTCTTAACACTCTTGCTAAGCAACAAGCCATTTCTTTGGAGGAAGCAGAATTCATGATAGTACCCAATCCCCAACATGGAAAATGTTTTGGTATCCCTAAAATATACAAAGACCCTGTTAACCCACCCTTCAGACATATAGTGGCTAATCAGAAAACAAAAATGGAAAACATTTCTGAATATTTAGACTGGACCTTGAATCCTATTGTGCAGAGGTCGCATTTTTATCTTAGGGACTCTTGGGACTTATTAAACGCACTGTCTCAGCACCCACCTTCTTCAGAAAACATTCTTTTGGTTACCCTCGACATCAAAGCTCTTTATACTAATATTCCCCATGATGAGGGCATTAATTTACTATGTTCCTATTTATCCCAGGCTACTTCCTTTAGTCAGAATAGAATAGATACTATTTACTTGTTAACTTCATTAGTTTTAGAGGGTATTTTTTTCACTTCAACTCTTCTATATACCAACAAACAAAAGGTGTTACCATGGGTTCTAAAATGGCACCTGTTTTTGCCAATTTAGTTCTGGCTGCATGGGAACTGAATTCTCTTGTTCATTTGCCTGATTTCAAATTTGTAAAGTTTTACAAAAGATACATTGACGATATCTTTTTTATCTGGGAGGGTGGTCAGCACAGACTTCATTCCTTTTTGGATACTCTTTCCGCTTCTATTCCTTTTCTTAACTTTAAACTGTCTTCTTGTGGGAATCAAGCCATTTTTCTGGACACTTGTGTTTCTTTTGACCCTATTCACCTATCCTGGTCATCTTCTTTACATAGAAAAAGTACCTTTAGAAATAATTATTTGGACTACACTAGTATGCATCCATTTTTTATGAAGAAAAATATGGCTAGGGGACAGTTTATCAGTATTTCTAGGTTGGTTATTGATGAAGATAACTTTAGAAAGGAATGTATTTCCCTTAAGTCTTTACTGATTGACAGGCACTACCCAGAAAGTCTTTTAGACTCTATTATTGCAGAAGTCACAGAGTCCAGAGCATTTAAATTTCAGCCCATTATTAAGTCTTCATAGTAACAACATTAATGACACGGATTCTACTAACACAACTATTAACACAGCTATTACTACTACTGCTGTCAGTTCTGTTACCCAATTCACGTATCATCTATTGATTCTGCCTCTTCCTCTCAACAAAGTGTTCTACGTGACTGGACTGTTGCATTTCCTGTGCCCATTTGCAGAGATTCTACATCTATTAAAAATATTATTTCTACTAATTGGGATATATTGACACATAGTCAGGAAGTCTCCAATAAATTAGGTTCCTCTCCCACTTTTTTACATAAAAAAACTAGGTCGCTTAGATTTTCATTTGAGAATAGAGATGATAAGTTCCTTCTTGTTCAGAGCTTGTCACATTCCTGTGACACTGGTATGTTCTCTTGTGGTCTATGTGTAGCCTGTCCACACATTTTTACATGGAACAGTTTTATTTTTACTCATAATAACTTCACATTAATGTTTCATAAACACTTTCATTGCAAATCTGATAACGTGGTGTATGCTGCAGTTTGTAATTCCTGTCCAGCATTTTATGTTGGAAAGACCACTAGGATGCTGTCTACAAGAATTAAGGAACATTTAGCTGCCCTTAGGAATAATGACACTAAAAATGCTTTATCTAAACATAATCTTTTATGTCAAAATTTCACTGGTTTTAAATTTCTTGTTTTATATAAATTAGATTCCTTTTTTGGTGATGTTAATAATTTGTTGGAAGTGAAAGAATTATTATGGCAGCTAAAGCTTAATGCAGATTCCCCTCCTGGGTTAAATGAAAGTTTAAATGTTAAGTGTGCTTTGAGGTGGAAACACTAGATTTGTTCATTAGATTGACATTTTCTATAGTCACTTATGTTTTCCTGTTACAGTTGATTGACATTTTTTCTGTTGTCACACTATTGGTGCAATTCTTGATACTGCACTGTCTTAATGGTTAGAGCTGATAGTAACCGCCTTTCATATGTATTTCCTTACTATATTATATTGCACCATTGCATTTCTGCATCATTTGTCTGAAGAAGTCCTATCTACTATTAAAGGGACGAAAGCTTATTACTGGCTCCTTCGTCTTCTATTCATTTCAGAAGTTTTACAGTTATATTTATTATACTCTTCTGGTTTGGTGACAGTTATTTTTTGTAATATATATATATATATATATATATATATATATATATATATATATATGTGTGTGTGTGTGTGTGTGTGTGTGTGTATATATATATATATATATATATATATATATATATATATATATATACACACACACATATATATATATATATGTGTGTGTGTGTGTGTGTGTGTGTGTATATATATATTTGTGTGTGTGTGTGTGTGTGTGTGTGTATATATATATTTGTGTGTGTGTGTGTGTGTGTGTATATATATATATATATATATATATATATATATATATATATATGTGTGTGTGTGTGTGTGCGTGCATGTGCGTGTGTATGTGTGTGTATATATATATATATATATATATATATATATATATATATGTGTGTGTGTGTGTGTGTGTGTGTGTGTGTGTGTATACATATACATATATATATATATATATATATATATATATATATATATATATATATATATATACATATATAAACTTGACATAATTCTAAGCAAGCTAAATAAAAGCGAACTAAATAATATGCAGAATAACACACATTGGAGCCTGTGTTATCGCTGTCATCCATTTAATAACTGGACTTCATCAGAAAGTGTAATACAGTACATTTTACAGTATATATAACTTCAGTAAAAGAGGCTGGTCTAATAACATTAAGAACCAATGAGTGAAAATCTCATAAATAAAACAAATGCTTAGCTTTAAACATAAATGTAGGAGGAGAGAGTTGTCTCTGTACATGAGGCAGTTGTAACATTGCTTCAGAATGCCCAGATTCACCAGTTTGGCTGGCGAGTACACCTGAAGCTGCCATTTGGGCATGCCTGAATAGGTAAAGTGAGCTGTTTTACTGATTGGCTGGTGGGGACGAATAGAGAGACTTATCCTTCTGGACAGTATAGGGGGGTCGAGTGCCAGGGTTAATTAGTGCTTGTTATGAGTTCTGAGCAAGTGCTGGGCTGTGAAATGAATGGTTTGAGTGCTTAAGTTAAAAGTTTGTCTAGTTCCAAGGGAAAAATTGAAGAGTAGACTTTGTGGAGCCGGGAATAGTTTAACCTTCACTAACCGGCGCGCAAATGCGTTTTTCATACCAGGGAAATGAAAGAGATAGAAATTAGCCCAAAATGGCCAATAAACTTCTAACTTCTGGGCTACAGCAAACGAGGCGCGCACATTTCAGAAAGAAACAGATCAAATAAGCAGGCACAATAAGCCTTTAACCAGAAAGTCCCAGCTCAGAAGGGTAGAATCTAGCCTCTCCTCCCACAAGAGTGCAGACTACAAACTTTCTTAATGTAAATTAACTGGCCTGAAGCCCAAGTGCTTAAACCAGAACTAATGCACTTTTAGAATAACAGACACTGAGCCTTCAATTAGCAATTCCCAACTTAGAAGGAAGTAAGCTACCTGTCCTGCCACAACAGTGCAGACCACAAACCTTCTTAATGTGAAACAACTGATCTGAAGCCCAAGTGCTTTAACCAAAAGACTTAGAATAACAGCGTAACACACAATTTAATCAGGCTACTACCAAGAAGTAATAAATGCACCAGAAAAACCACAACTGAGTACTTTTAAGAAGAGGCAAAAGCAAAATAAGGTAATAAAGTAGGAAGAAACACAATTACAACAAAAGCAGATAAAGTTCAAATTTGTTATTTTGTTTTTTATGTTTTTATATATATCAATAGAAAACAAGCAAACTGATTTAAACAAATTACCAATTAACCAATAAAAAAAAATCAGAACTGAGCCCTGTTCCAGCAGTCTACAATCAGACAAGTTCAGGGCCTAAGTGGGTATGCCTACTCAAATGTTCTCTCTGTATTAGGCAGGATGAGCTAATGTGACTAGACTGAGATAGAGCTGGGATAGGGCTGAACAGATGGGAATGGTAGGAGTGTCTGAAATCAAAATATGATCTCACTGTACGTGGTTGAGTGAGCAAATGAGATGGGCCCAGTAGGAGTGTTCAAACACAAATTTACAGGAGGGGCGGTCAATTCCAAAGCCACCAAACTAACTGCAGACAGAGTGAGCTCACATTTTTCAGTTAACAAATAAATAAGCAGATAAATGTAGTACTATTTTTAATACAATATTCAATGAAACAATAAAACAGAAAAAATAAAATGCAGTACTATCTTATAACACTGCAAGTTTGTACTTATGTGAGCCTGTAATAAAGTTGATGTAGGTATGCAAGAGCTAACCAAACAGCTCAAGTATGCAACTATTCAGCAGAAATAATTGCAGAGATAAGGGGATAAGACTTTAAGGCACAGAGAAATCCTCTAGGCTAAGACTTCTACACCGAATATCAATGAAGTGAGAAGAATAAACCGACTAACTGCAGACAGAGAGATCTCACAATTTTCAGTGAACAAATAAATAAGCAGATAAATGCAGTGTTATTTTTATTCAATGAAACAATAAAACAGAAAAAAATGTGTGTGTGTGTGTGTGTGTGTGTGTGTGTGTGTGTGTGCATATATATATATATATATATATATATATATATATATATATATAATGTGTGTGTGTGTGTGTGTGTGTGTGTGTGTGTGTGTGTGTATATATATAAATGTATATATACAAATATACTTATATATATATATATATATATATATATATATATATATATATATATATATATATATATATATATATATATAAATATATATATATCTATATATCTGTGTGTGTGTATATATATATGTGTGTGCTTCTAGATTTATACACCCTAACCACACCCTGCCCTTCATTACCACCAATCACAATCTCCAACCCCTTAAAGTGCTAATACCCACTCCCCACTAGTCATTCACCTTGCTAAACTATCTATACCTAGTAAATTAACATAAACATAATGATTCTCCTATCACCTTAGTAAACTATCTGTACTTATCCCTGTATATTAACGCAAACAATATTTATTCTACAATGCCACCTTCAAGTACCCTAACATACCACAAACCCTTACTCTTATTCTCATTTCTAACTATACCTTACCTGCTTACTTTCTATGAACACCTTAACTAACTAGGATTTTACATCTCCATTAAGCAAACCTCTACACCAACACTCATTCATAGTCATAATAACACATCCTGTCTACCAAAGTATTTATCAGTTAAGTTTCATCGACTCACTCACATCACTGATTATACCCCAAGAGCCAGGAAATATGAGAACCTAATATGTAACCTTTTACAACTCACACTGAGAATACAGGTCCACTCCCTTATAGATGGTGATATACACCCAAACCCTGGTCCAAACTCTAGCACACCCACAAAGCCTGACACATCAACTCCTACTAACACACACTTGCTTACCAGGCTCCAAACTCTCTCCTGATAGGTCAACTTAATGTTCGGAGTATAAATAATAAAGTTGCTCAAGTACATGCCTTATGGATATACATTCATTTGACATCCTCTGTCTTACTGAAAATGACTCAAGCCATCAATACAAGATAATGTAGTTATTCCCCCGACTATAATATCCTGAGACTCAACCGTAATGCTAAGAATGGTGGAGGAGTAGCTATACTATATAAATCTGGTTTACAAATTACCTCAATAGACTCCAAACCTCCACTGTCTAGTAATGCAGAAATTCTTATTTCCAAGATTCAGCTCAACAAATGTAAATCCATATACATCATCTGTATCTACCTCCCCCAGGCAATAATACTAGCACATTTGAAGTTATCCTCAGTTGGCTCTCTACCAACTACCAACAAGAAACCATAGTACTCAGTGACTTTAATATAAACTGGAAGTCCTGTTCAAACCATCACATCCCCTACCAGATCCAACAAACTTAATAACAAGGAAAGCACCTTAGACTAGAATCTCACCAATAGTCACCAACAAACTTACAAAACAGGTACCCTCCCTGAAGATATAAGTGACCACTCACTCACCTTTTTAGGTATAAGACTGACATTCCAAACCCAACCATTTATAGGACAACAAGGACTAACCCTGATAGCTTCTAAACAGAACTTACAGCTTGTGACTGGTCACCCCTGAAACACCTCCCATTAGATGATGCAGTCAATTACTTAAATTCAAAATTCTTAGCCACTCTAGATTGCCATGCCCCAACACGCACAATTAGAACTAGGACTAGACCAGCCCCATGGCCTTCCAAAACTACCAAACAAAAACTCCTCCAAAGAAATAAACTCTGGGCCAGCTGGCATGCAACAAAATGGCATGCAACAAAAAGCCCTACAGAACAATTAAAGTACAGACAGCTAAGAAATGAAACAAAAAAAGCCATATTGTCTGATAAAATAAACTATTACTGTCAGCTTCAACAAACCCACCAAAATAATCCTCAAATATTCTGGTCAGGCATCAATAACCTCTCACACCCAGGTCGCTCAGGCACACCTACTCCCTCAGGCTCTGATCACAACTATCCTAACCAAATAGCCAACTCTTTTAACACTTTTTTCACAGAGACCATTCACTCCCTTGCTAATCAGCTATCCCCTGGCACCATATCTTCTACCACTGCTATCTCCAACAGCCCCCCACTGTTTAATTTTCAAACTGTTCCCACATCCCTTGTCTGTACCGTTATTCAGAAACTTAAATCCACCACACACTCTGCAGACCTACTACTTGCAGAATACCTGCAAAAAGCAGCAAAAGCCATAGCCTACCCCATATCCATCCTCATTAATAGAACTATTTCTGAAGGAACCATCCCATCAATCTGGAAAGTTTCACATATTATCCCCCTGCACAAAGGTGGTAATTCCAAACAGTTATCTAATCACAGGCCCATAGCCATATTATCCCCTTTGGCAAAAATAATAGAGAAATGCATTCATAAGCAAATTTTAAGCTACCTACTATTAAACAACTTACTAGCCACCTGCCAACATGGCTTCAGACCATTTCATAGCACCACCTCTGCTCACTTATGCTTTACTGACTGCATTAATAGAAATCAAAATAATGACACTCTTAGCCCTCTTTATTGATCTGTCAAAAGCCTCTGACATGGTTAACCACCACCACCACCTCATAAACATTCTTAAAAACCTGTCACTGGATGCACTTGCTATACAGTGGTTCCAATCCTATTTAAATAACAGGCAACAGGCTGTACTACGGGAAAATAACTTATCTTCCCACCTCCCTGTTGCCCTTGATGTCCCTCAAGGCTCCATATTGGGACCTCTCCTCTTCTCTATCTTTACAAATGACCTTCATTCTGTAATTCCTCAAGCTAGCTGTATCCAGTATGCAGACAATTCCTCACTTAGACGTTCAGCCACTACCCCATCAGAACTTCAGTCCCTAACCCAAATCACCTTTAGCATAGTTGAAAATTGGCTTCTACACTGATGTCTCATCTTGAACCCAAAAAAAAAAAAACAAAAATGCTACTATTCACCCCCACCCATAGGGCCACCCCACTGAACTTTAAGATCTAGTAATGGAACCATCATATCTCCTGATACTACCACAAAACTACTTGGGGTACTAATTGATAATAACCTCACTTTTGAGCCTCATATTAATGACACTATAGAAACAGTTTACATAAAATTAAATTTTCTCTACTGGATAAAACCCTTTCTGACTGCACTAGCCAGGACCACTATTGCCCGTACTCACCTTATCTCAACCCTGCTATATTCCTCCCCTATCTATACTAAACTATGTAAAAGCAATCTGAACAAGCTGACTACCTCCTACAACAATATTGCCAGATTTGCAACTGGGTCAACCTATAGAACCCATCATTGTAACAATCTTAATCAACTAGTCTCGTTAGAATTGCCAAATCTAATACTATTGAATTAAATAATAGTAGCCCATACGATCCTGCATCAACCTACAAATACACCAATACTCACTAACCTAATCACCCTCTATAATAATCTCAAAACCCTACACTCATCTAACAAACTATCGGTACGAATAGCTAAAACCAATAATTCAGCTGGTGACTCATTGTTCTCTAATACAGTGGGTAAAACCTGGAACACCCTCCCTATTCTACTAACCTCCCTATCCTCATGTAACCTATTTAAAAGCAAACTAAAGCCTTACCTTAAAACACACTGGTTATGTCCCTGTGTTAACCTGGACTGACTGCTTAACCTGTCCCTAGACACTAATCTTACCTGTATAAGCTTGTTTCTTTTCCATTGATAATGTATAGGTGACTTTACAGGTGAATAGTGTTTTTGTACATATTTTGTATGAATAACCATAGCTGTTACACACTAGGAATTTTTGTGTGACTTTTTGTGTGACTTTACAGTGAAACAGTGTCATTGTACATATTTTTGTGTGAATATCCATAGCTTTTATGCACTAGGATTTATCCTATTAATAAGCTAAATCCAATGAAATGCAATGATTGCTAAAACTTTGTAATGTAACAGTATCTTTGTAAATATTCATCTGTATGTGGAGCTTTTCTCCCCGGCCTCCACTGAAAATGGACATATATCCAGTTGGACTAGCCCAGTCAACAAATGTAAAATAAATAAATGTGTGTGTGTGTGTGTGTGTGTGTGTGTGTGTGTGTGTGTGTGTGTGTGTGTGTGTGTGTGTGTGTGTGTGTGTGTGTGTGTGTGTATATATATATATATATATATATATGGATTCCATACATTTGGTCAAATTACACTTAGTCGAAAATGATACAAGGAATTGCACTTCACTGAAAGCTAACTTGGTCGAAGTTCATTTGTTGAAAATGGAATATAGCCCCTGCCCCACTGCAGTACAATCCTGGAGTGAGAATATTAAATGGGGGGGGCACAGACCCCCACATAATTTTAATGTATTCACTAATTCCTAAGAAGGTATATCCATTAGAAATGCATTGATATATATCTTTAGTAAAAACTATTGGCATAATGAAGGGGAGTTCTAGCCAGTTGAGTTTTTTAGGCTTTCACAATGGTGGGTTCTAGAAGGTGATCCTGTGGCGAATTTGGCTATTTTATTGTAGCAGCTATCTAGTTTGTTGAGCTCAGTTTTTCGGAGATTGGTAAGCACAGGGGAGACGTAGAGTCGATAGGTGTGTCCTGGCTGTGGTAACCTTAGAGTGACTGTTGTGACAGAGTAGGCCCATTTTTCAGTGGACTCTTTTTATGGTATGGGAGATATGAATGTCAAATTTAAGGCTATTGTCAATTTCGAGGCCTATTAGTTTGGCATGACTGCTGGGTGTGATGGTGGTGGTGTTATGAGAGGAGATTGGAAAATTAGATGAGGAGGTGGAGATCTGTGAGGGCTGAAGAGGAGTAATTTAGTTTTGGCTGGGTTTAGAATGAGGTTTTGTAGTGATCCATGTTTCTGCCAGGGAAGAGCATTCTTGTGTTAGGGAGAGAAGGTGGTCAAGGGCGTTGGCTGCACAGATAATGGTGGTATCATCTGCATACTGGACTATTGAGGCTTTGGGTATGGTAGCTGATTAGTAAATAGGGTGAAGAGTAGAGGACCCAGGATGGAGCCTTGGGGTACCCCTAGGGAGACAGGCAGTAAGGGAGAGAGCTGATTTTGCCATTTTACAGCTTGTTGCCTACCATCTAGGCTCTTAAACCAAGAAATAGTAGAGAAGCTGAGATTTAGGGTGGTTAGTATATGAAGCAGTTTTTCATGGTTGACCATGTCAAAGGCTTTAGATAAGTCCTAAGAGAGTTGCAGATACAAGCAGTCCATTGTTTCTGTGGTTATTGACGGTATTAGTGAATGATTTAAGTGCAGTGGTGGTGCTATGGAAGGGTCTGAAACCATGCTGCTGAGTGGATAGTAATTTGTATTCTAAGAGGTATTTCATCAGTTGGATGTGGACAGCCTTCTCTAGAAGTTTTGATAGGGGGGATAGTATAGCTATGGGTCGATGGTTACTAAGTTCAACAGAGGTACCCCCTTTGTGCAGTGGTGTATGTGATATATATGTGATATTTTAGAAAGATGGGGTACTTTGCACTCTGAGATAGATCTGTTTATTAATATGTTTATCAATATATACTTTACATGTATTGAGGTGGTGTTGAAATCTCCATTATAAAAGCATTTTTGGTAACAGTTCCTCAAGTACACTTAGGAATCTTACGTAGTCATCAGTTGATTATTTGCCTTGTTCAGGTTTAGTTGGAGTTCAGTGAATTCAGTTTATGGTTCCATAGAACTCTTTCTAGAGGGAATATGGTCATTGATAAGTATGGGAACGCCACCAGTTTCCATCAGGCTTGAATGCACAGTTGTCACAAAACCCAGATATAGAGAGTTATATTTTTATATTGAAACCAAATCACAGTAACTACACAAAAATGTATGTGATCATCTTGCAGGAGAGCCTCAAGATCTGGCAAGTGTTAAAACTTTTGGTGTTGAGAGTAGCCACCTAGATTTGGTCATATTTATTGTTAGAAATGGCTACATTGCTATCTGCTATGGTAAGTTGTCAAAAAAGGCACTGGAGACAGAGAGGGCAGACTGTCCTAGACAAAGTTAATTAGATATCAGTTGTCTCATTCCATGCCGACTTGTTCTGAACCACCCAGAATGATATGAACTACTAAGCTAATTGTTTAAGCTAGTCAGCTTTTCTTTGTGTATAGGTATCATTCTAAGAGAATGAAGGATTCCATCTGCCTGCACTGGATACATGCATGGTGAGACCTAGTATGTCTCTCTGCATATCTCTTAGGGGAGTGCCTCAAGTTACATGGACTACCACTAGGTAATCACTTTTTTCCAGTAAAAGGGACTTTCAATCCATTGTGGTCGTAGATGCTGGCATTAGCATGACAATTATTTGAAACTCTGTCTTTGTCCAGTTTTGTGAGTGTGCTGTCATTGTGACTTTTGAGTCACCATTTACTACGACATTACTATTTTTGCTCATGAAATTTGTGGTATTATTTTGTACGCTACAGCTTACTGATCCTTTACCATGTATGAAAATAATACTGATATAATGGTATGGCGGACATCTGCTGAGGGCTGGTCTTCTCAATGCAGCAGACTTCAGTAGTGACTTTTTTTACAGCCTCGGTATAAGTCAATTTTGTGTGGATGTGATGAGATATGTGTGGTGGTGTGTGTGATGCTCAAACACCATTGTACTGGGTGAGAGGAATGCTTCCAAATTGCATAGTATTTGCACCTTTCACATGATGAATTATTCATGTCAAGGAGAAGTTCATTGTCTGTGAGCATATGGTATTTCCTACACTGCTAGAGAGTACAAAGTGTTTTAATGCTAACAGCAAAAGAGATACAAGAAGGTTTACTTTTCATTTTGTCTCGATGAATTTTGATATAGTTAGGTAAAAGTGCTGAAGATGTGCCACCTTCTGTCCTCTGTGCTGCCCCAGTCTTCACTAACATTGAAGTCTCACAACTGTACAAATAGCCAAGTTTGTGTAAACTATAGGAACAGAATACATCACTGCTAACCCCCAAAAATGAAAATGGTTTAGAACTACCTAGTTTTTTCTTAGCTAACTATAATATACTGACTTTTCTATAAGTCAGAAAATTGCCCAACCCTTAATTAACTTAATACAGCACTACTCCCTCAATGCTGTAGAGTAAAATCACTAACTGATATAACCAAATCTTCTAATAATGCAGGTGACTATATATTCAAATAGTGTAGCTAAAGTATGGAACCACATCCCACTACCACTGAAATCCATTTGGAATGCAAACTCATTTAAGACACAATTAAAACTTCACCTGTCAAATCATGCATTTGCTCCTGTACATCTCCAGGATAAATGCCACTGTTACCTTCACCTTGCCATGTTGTTAAGACTATTTGTCTTCATTCAAAACCCTATGCCCCATAACCAGTCTTCACCAATATTTGAATATTTTTCTATAACCTCCCAGCTGTATGTATTGTTTTGTGACATTCCTCAACCCCATCTCTATACTTCTGTTATAAACCTTATGATAGCCATATCTATCTATCTAACAACTATTTACAAATCTGATTTATACCACATCTCTTAACTACTACATTAAGTGTTTTGTGGATTAAACAAATGAATTGAAACTGCAGTGTTTATTTTGGATCGAGTCGCTCATTGGTGGTTCCGAGGTGTTTCCAGGTCTTTTTAAGTGTAGCCAGTTTATCTTTTTGTGCTTGAATTATCATATCCATTTGGTGTTAGACTGGCCTTGCCTATCTCATGTTTGATTATATTATCCCTAGTAAGAATAACTGGGATCATACAGTATATAATTTGAGGGGGCGTATGCATGGGATAAAGCATTTAGGAGCTGCCTGTGTCCATCAGTAGTAAAAGAAGCAGTCCTTGAATAAATCCTTTGCTTCCTATCCACAGATCCAAGTTGCCCTTGAATATGGACAGGGATGAGGTTTGTTTTACATGGATGTGGAGTCTGTTCCAGAGCAGTGGTTTCCTCTGTGAGATAAACCTGTCCCTCCAAACCACTCTATTGATGCTGTAGAAGAGGTTTATAACCCTAGACCAAGTATTCTGATGCCATTTGACTTGTTGATGTGCAGTAAATCCATCAGTATTAAGTTGGAGCATGTTTTGTATGCCAGACACAAGTCACCTCTTGGCAGTCTGTTCGATACCAAGTATAGTGACAGGGCTTTGAGTCCGTCAATGTAGGACATATTTTTTTTAGACCTTGTATCCTTCTAGTAAGGTTTGTCTGTGGTCATTCCATTTGTTGCATGTGTCTGAAAAGATAAATTTCAAAGGGGACATTTTACTCAGTGACTGGCTTAATAAGGGCTGAGTAAAGGGGGACAATGGCATACCTAGATCTAGATGCAATCCCTTTGTTTATATGCTTTGCAATAAAGAAGGACTTTCTTACAACTATGGACACTTGGTCAAAAGTTAGGTCACTCTTCACTTAAGTTTCCAAATCCTGAGCAATGAATCAGCTCTTAAGGGTTTATTGCCAGTGTGGTAGTTCCTGAAGTAGATGATTTCAAAAGGAAATGATAATGCATTTTTTGGATTTTTGTTTCAATCTATGATTTTGGCACCAGTTATTTCTATGGGACAACTCTTCCTGCAAAATGGCTGAATCATTTGGGAATTCAGTGACTGCTCCTAGCTTGCAGTCGTCTGCAAATGTAGTTAGCCAGAGCCCTTTGTTAGTGGCTTTTACTTCAGAGAAACAGATGCCAAACAGGAGTGGTACCAGCAAATAACCTTGAGGAACTACACTAATGACTGGTCAGTTTGTCGAGGTAACTTCTATTTTAATTTCTTGCATCCAATCTGTGAGCCATTTGGCATTTGAGTGGGTGACCTAGGGGTTTATTCCCAGTTTATTTACCTTTTCTGCTATGCTTGAGTGGCGGCCAGGACAAAATATTGGTGTGCACCATTTTACTTTTATCTATTGCTATTATCTATTATCAAAAAAAAAAAAATTCACCAAGTTGAGTAAGCATGACCTGCCCTTGATGAATTCAGATTGAGACAGGCCCAGTGTTTTGAGGTTCCCTATATCCTTATTGATTAGTCCCATGGTAATTTTTCCATGGCGTTGCATACGAGTCTGGTCATACTTATAGGTTTGTAATTTCCTGGTTCTGTGGAAGGTGCATCTTATGAGCATAAGTGTCTTTTATACTGTAATAGTTTACCTTTGTTTCATGGATGTAATTTAAATAGCAAATGTATGTGTAGTTGTAATTGTCTATTACCTAATGTATGCTTATGTTTATTACATAAATGTTTGTAATATGTTGGAGCTTTACTCCCTGGACGTCTGCTGAAAAGTGGCTTTTCATTAAACCCAGACAGACAAGTCGGATAAACAAAATCAAAATAAAATAAAGTATTGAAATTGTAAAAGGTTGATTTTACTTTTATTTATTTATTTATTAGTATTTCTTTACTGGGAGAGTCTGACTGGTTGAGAAACCCCTTTTTAGTGGAGTCATGGGGAGAAAAGCAACATGCAGTAGCAGTAAGAAAATTGTAAATTTGCTTATGAGAACAAATACATTGAGAAAAATAATACAACAAAATACACATAACCTAAACACAGATGAGTAACAAAGCCGACTAATAGATTAAAATGCCTTTATATATTAAGTGTAAATGTAATATGTGTGAGGAAAGTAATGATTAGATTACAAAAGATAGTTAAGAATATAGCTAGTTTAGAAACAGATTAAGAGTTTATGATGGTGTGAATGGGCAGCAGTAAAGGAAAATTAGGATGGAAGTGGTAGTAAAGATGGTGTTGTGTTAGGAAACCTCAGTGACATGGTGCATGTTATGCATATAGGATAATTTAGATGCATAACATAGTATTAGTTTAAACATTTAACAGAATCTGCAGACTACAGGGAGAGAGATTATAAAAGGAAAACAGGCAATACAAGGAGAGGTTATTGAGAGAGAAGGTAGTAAACAGGGGGAGGAGGTAGTGTAGTAAGGACATGAGATAAGGATGAAGAAAGGAACAGCCCCTTGTCAGGTAAAGAGGCATACTGGCTAGGCTTATAAATGCCCTTGGGCAGATAGCCTACTAGGTACCTATGAACCTATATGTAAAGAAATAATAAACATTTCAAAAGTTATGACAGTAGGAGTTTATGGAAGGGGGGACGGGATTGTAATGTCATTCTGAAAATGAAAATGGATAAAATTGTACATAATCCAAGTGTTATAAATGTTGATGGCAACAGTTGTAAAATATTGGGGACAAGCAAAGACATGTTATTTTTGTGGAAAAGAAGGGCATTTAATTAATAGTTGTGATAAGAAATGTTATATATGTGGTAAAAGTGGACAAAAAATGTGAACTTGAATCTACTAAATATAAAAAATGGGATATTTATGGAGAGATTGTAAAGAAAAAGAGAATGAGCTAAGTATTATAAACCAGAATAAAGAGAAAACACAAGAAAGAACTGAAGATGAGACAAAAATAGATGAAACCACAGAAAAAATGGGATACTGAAAAAAATAATGAGGAGATCATTTAGAGATAGAATCAGAAGTTAGTGATGAAGTTGAAAAATGGTAAGTGGGTGTGATGTCCCCCACTCTGGCCAGTAATCAAGGAGACTGAATCCTCACCACTGACACTGGGGAGGGGAGTATACTTGGAATACAAATGGTTACACTCAATATTTTCAGATGCAGATCTCTCTGCATCAAGCACAATTTCCCTTAAGAGCACTCAGGGAACATGCTCCATCCAGGGGCTGATTCCTCTCTATATCTGTCCAGACCCCCATTAAGACTCCCCACTGGCACAGCTTAGAGCTGAGTCCTTAGCTGGAGTTCCAAGCTAAGTCTTTCCACACCCTCTCTGTGAAACTAGTGCTTTGTGTCCTTGCTCCAAGCAGCTGACACACGCACTTTGAGATTTGATTTGCACACACCTGTGAAAGTCTGACACAGATTACCCACTCTACCAACTTTTCCAAGGGTATAAGCTATATTCCCTGCCACCAGTCAATTACTATAAGGCTCTTAAAAGGGTATCCAATTATACTGCATGAAAATAATATTAATGCAAATGTTAATGTTTACCAAACAGCAAGGTTTTCAAGAGTGGCCAGAATTATCAGCAAATAAATATATGTAAATACTGTACAAAATGTGTATGTACCTACACCAAAACATGGCACTTTGTAGGACTTGAGAATGACACAGCAGTAACAAAAATAGAAATAAAATCCTGTGGTCTGATGAAACTAGTATAACTAGTGAAAGTGCTTTCCTATTTGCTCATTACACTTGGATTATTCATTAGTGAATAAACGTCTTGGTTTTTGTTCCTGCTGTGTCATTCTCAAGTCCAACAAAGTGCCGTGTTTCAGTGCAGGTGCATACACATTTTCTACTGGATATTTTGCTGTTCTGCACCATTGATTCTTTGGGGGGGGGGTCTATTTTCTTCTATATACAAATACTCTCAAATTTTAAATATGTTCTAAAAAGGACCAGCCACAATGAAATGTTTAAATATATTTAATAACCAAAACTAAAACAACAAGAAAATACTAAATATCTATTTACAGTAAACACCAGAATTTCACACACAAGAAATATTAAAAATAACACTGACTGAATGTTTTGCTCAGTTATATAAAAAATAGTATTTAGCTAGTCTCATTATCTTTTCCTAATTTGACTAAAAGAATTACTGTTCTTACTTACTGAATAGAGCAAGGCAAGATGGGGGAGTGGTCCTTGTTCATAGTTTAGTACTAAGCTAACTGCCCTTGCGAGACATTTTAAGCCTAGCCAATTATCCCTTGTTAGACTCAAACCCTGCACCTTGTGTTTGTAAAGCAAACACCTTAGCCATTAAGCCACCCTCCCACTAGATTCAAGACAGAATACAGAATGCTGCTTAGACTTCAGTCTCCTGTAATATTAAAACATTATTTCTGTACAGAATGATATCTAATACATCTGGTCATCTGACTCCATTTCCTGTACTAGCCTCCATCACTAGAAGCTACCAGAGTTTAGCATGTATGTGGTAAAGATGTGGTGCAGCTGCTGGAATTCATTAAACTATAAAACCATTTCACTCTTCCTACAGGAGCTGCCAACTATTCTCTAGCACAGACGTTGCATCTCTGGCTCCATTCAGAACTGTGAGATAACATCTTTATGGCTTAATGCATAAAATAATTTAATTTCAAGAATAGTTTGCAAAGTCAGGTGGATTAATATTAACCTCTTCACTTTCAGTATATGCTGGTAGAATTTATACATTTAAACAGTTACAATAATGCATGTACATCTATTTTCCTTCCAGCAGGGCACATTGTTGATACATTTTAACATAAGTAATCCTCACACATACATTTTCAGCATAAACATCTGTACAAATAAGTTTGATATATAAATGAGATATAATTATTTACAAAATTCCAGCTGTGCTAGCATACGTTACAATCCTATTTCACTTGACATGGCTAGCAGTGCCTCCTATCATCACAGCGGGAAAAATAATTCTATTGGTAGAAGAGTTAAAAATAGAGAAGCAAAATTTTAAGTTATTAATATAAAGGAAAATAAAGGAAATAGATAAAGTCTTTCTTATAAGAAATAGAAAAATGAATAATTTAGGAATTCTTTTTGTGAATGTTAATGAATGAAAATAAATATTACTAGATAGCAGTTTTAGAATGGTGTAACAAATATAAAGTTGATATAATTATTCTAGAAGACATAAGAATTTTGACACATGAAAAATGACTACAAACAGAAATAATGTGATGGGGAAATAATATGGAACATATGGAATGAACAGTGTTCAGGAACAGCATTTCTATGGAGAAGAGTAGTAGTAATCCTGGATGTCATATTAGGTAAAATGGGATAGACAACATTTATAGACTTAACATAGCAAGAAATGTGTATAGAATTATTGCTATATATGCATATGTAACAAGTAAGAAAGTGGAGAATTTATTTCAGAAAGTATTGGGTTACATGTTTGAAAACATGGACATAATAATTACAGCAGATTTCAAATGTGACTTAAGGGGAAATAAAAACAAAAGAGGAAAATATGTAAAAATGATGATGGAAGTAATACATTTGGAAAAGAAGCTACATGGAGCAAAAATATGGACTTACAGGAAAGCTATTTTAAAATCTGAAATAGATTATTTTTTGGTATCAGAAGGAATATGTATAAAGGAAGAAGAAACTGTTACAACAAGTTATTCAGATCATTTGACAACATGGTTGGACATATATAATAAAGAGTACACAAAGATAAGAAACGGTCTAAAAAGAATAAATGAAAAAGAATGGAATGAAAACAGAAAGAAAGATATTAAGCAATTATGGAAGGCTCGCATTACTACAAAAGTATTTTATGTTAACTGGTCAGAATGGTGGATTGCTTTTAAAAGAAAATATACAGATGGTAATTCTGGAAAATTAAAGAAAGAAAAAAGAAAAGCAGGGAATATGCTAAAATATATAAAGATGTGGCAAGCAACAAATAATAGAGACTATTACGAAAAGGAAAAATAAATTTATAAGAAATAATTATGAGAAACTTAAGAGAACTATTATAAACAAAAGTATGATTTCAAGGGAGAAAAGAAGTGTTTCCTTATCTAAGATAGTAAAGGAAGATAGTAGCATAATAAGAGAAATGAAAGATGAAGCTAAAAAAAAAGAAAAGTCAGTCTCAAATTATGGAAATTGTAAGTTATGTAAAATAAATGTTCAGTAGAAAACAGGCATGATATAAAGAAAGTAAAAAAATTCTTAACAAATAATAAAGAACTTGGGGAAAAAAGATTACATTATATGGATTAGAAAAATTACTTAAACAGTAAATGTAGAATAAGCATCAGGCTGAGATGTTTTGTGTATGAAAGGTCTAAAAATCTAGAAAGATGGTAGAAAAATGTGTATTCAATGAATGATTAAACGAAGGATTAAAATATAGGGAATTGTGTAGTGGAGTATTATATTAAATATAAAACACCGGAGCCAATAGTTTTAAATAATACAGGCTATAAGATATTTATGAAAAATAATACAAAAAAATTGAAAATAAGATGCAATACATAATGGGGGAAGTTTGTATGGTATAAAAATAAAATAATGCCAAGAATTACTAATTATAGTGAGAGAAATTATAGATGGTATAAACAGAAAGAAAGCAGATATTAAATTTATGGTAGCTGATATTAATAAAGCATTTGATTCAATACTGCATGATGTATAATATTAATAAAATCAAGCAAGTATGTAGAAAAGCTTATAAGAATAATAAAGTACAAGTCTTAATGGATAGTTAAGTAAAGAAATATATATGAATAATGGTATAAAACAAGGGTGTCATATGAGTAGTATTTTACTTGTTTTAGTAGTTAGAGAGGTAAACCAAAAAATGAAGAACGCAAATTATAAAATTAAAATTGAAGTTGAAATTTCAGGTATGATGTCATATGCAAATGATATTATTATAGCAACTAAAAATAAAGAGTAGATGGAGACATTATTATTTGTTTAGGTAAAAGTTTGAAGGAAGGAGGTATGGTACTTAAAATGGCAAAGGAATGGATGATACAATAAAAATAGCATATATTCAAAACAATAAGAAGAGATAGGAATTAAGTTATTTGTTTCATTGAAAGTTTGAAGGAAGGAGGTACAGTACTTAAAATATCAAAGGAATGGGCGATGCAATAAAAATATATATTCAAAACAATAAGAAGAGATAGGAATAAATAAAAAAGGAAACAAAAGATGTTTATATATTATGGTAAATGTACATATTAGCGTATAAGAAAAAAGTGTATTTGATTAATTCAGTGCTATTAGAAGCGACCACATATTTATTCAGTGTTATCATGATTTCTAGGGGATATGAAAACCTTTTTTCTGAAATATTCTTCTTTCGACTGCTCCCGTTAGGGGTCGCCACAGCAGATCATCTGTTTCCATTTCTTCCTGTCCTCTGCATCCTGCTCTCACACCAACCACCTGCATGTCCTCTCTCACCACATCCATAAACCTTATCTTAGGCCTTCCTCTTTTCCGGTTACCTGACAGCTTCATCCTTAGCATCTTTTTCCCAATATACTCTGCAACCCTCCTCAGCACATGTCCAAACCAACATAATCTTGCCTCTCTGGCTTTGTCTCTAAACCTTCCAACCTGGGCTGACCCTCTAATATACTTATAACTAATCATGTCCACCCTCGTCACACCCAGTGCAAATCTTAACATCTTTAACTCTGCCACGTCCAGCTCTGGCTCCTGCTTTTTGTCACTGCCACTGTCTCCAACCCATGTTAACTTAGCTGGTCTCACCACCCTCTTGTAGACCTTCCCTTTCACTCTTACTGGTACTCATCTGTCACAAATCACTCCTGACACTTTTCTCCACCCTCTCCATCCTGCCTGTACTCTCTTCTTCACCTCTCTTCCACATTCATCATTACTCTGAACTGTTGATCCCAAGTATTTAAACTCATCCACCTTTGCCACCTCTACTCCCTGCATCCTCACCATTCTTCTCTCCTCCCTCTCATTCACACAGATATATTCTGTCTTAGTCCCGATGACCTTCATTCCTCTTCCCTCTAGAGCATATCTCCACCTCTCCAGGGTCTCCTCCACCTGTTCTCTACTCTCACTACAGATCACAATGTCATCTGCAAACATCATAGTCCACGGGGACTTCTGTCTGATCTCATCTGTCAACCTGTCTATCACCATTGCAAATAAGAAAGGGCTCAGAGCTGATCCTTGATGTAATCCCACCTCCACCTTAAACGCATCCGTCACTCCCACTGCAGACCTCACCGCTGTCATACTACCCTCTTACATATCCTGTACCACTCTTACATACTTCTCTGACACTCCTGACTTCCTCATACAATACCACAACTCCCCTCTAGACCCCCTGTCATATGCTTTCTCTAATTCCACAAAGACACAATGCAACTCCTTCTGACCTTCTCTGTACTTCTCCATCAACAGACTCAGAGCAAACATTGCATCTGTAGTACTCTTTCCCAGCCTGAAACCATACTGCTGATCACTAATCATCACCTCCCTTCTTAACCTAGCTTCCACTACACTTTCCTATAACTTTAATCCCTCTATAGTTACTACAGTTCTGCACATCACCCTTATTCTTAAAAATCGGTATCAAAACACTTTTTCTCCATTCCTCAGGCATCCTCTCACTTTCCAAGATTTCATTAAACAATCTAGTTAAAAACTCCACTGCCATTTCACCTAAACACCTCCATGCTTCCACAGGTATGTCATCTGGACCAACAGCCTTTCCATTCTTCATCCTCTTCATAGCTATCCTTACTTCCTCCTTGCTAATCCACTGCACTTCATGATTCACTATCTGCACATCATCCAACCTTCCCTCCGTCTCATTCTCTTCATTCATCAGCCCCTCAAAGTACCCTTTCCATCTGCTCAACACACACTCCTCCCTTGTGATTATGTTTCCCTCATTATCCTTTATCACCCTTACCTGCTGCACATCTTTATTAGCTTGGTCCCTCTGTCTAGCCAGTCAGTACAGGTCCTTTTCTCCCTCCTTAGTGTCCAACCTTTCATGCAACTCTTCATACACCTTATCCTTGGCCTTCACCACCTCTCTCTTTGCCATGCACCTCATCTCCTTATACTCCTGTCTACTTTCTTCATCTCTCTGACAGTCCCACTTCTTTTTTGCCAACCTCTTTCTCTGTATACTCTCCTGTACTTCCTCATTCCACCACCAGGTCTTCTTGTTCATTTTCCTCTTTCCAGATGTCACACCAAGCACCTTTCTAGCCATCTCCCTTACTAGCTCTGTTGTAGTTACCCAGCTATTCGGTAACTCTTCACTGCCACCCAGTGCCTGTCTTAACTCTTCCCTGAACTCCACCTCACAATTGCCCTTTTTCATTTTCCACCATTTGATCCTTGGTGCTGCCCTCACACTCCTCCTCCTCTTCTTGATCACCAGTGTCATCCTACAAACCATCATCCTATGCTGCCTAACTACACTTTCCCCTGCCACCACTTTACAGTTTCCACTCTCCTTCAGACTGGCCCTTCTACATAAGATATAATCCACCTGTGTGCATCTTCCTCCACTCTTGTATGTCACCCTATGCTCCTCCCTCTTGTTAAAATACGTATTCACCACAGCCATGTCCATCCTTTTCGTAAAATCCACTACAATCTGACCTTCTGCATTAATGCTATTATGCTTAACACCATACCTACCCATCACTTCCTCATCCCCTCTGTTCCCTTCACCAGCATGCCCATTAAAATCTGCTCCAATCACCACTCTCTCACCTTTGGGTACAGTCATCACCACTTCATCCAACTCACTCCAAAATTTTACTTTCTCATCCATCGCACACCCAACTTGTGGAGCATTTGCACTAACAACATTCATCATTACACCATCAATTTCCAGCTTCATAAACATCACTCTATCCGACGCTCTTTTCATCTCCAAAAACACTCTTAGCATACTGTTCCTTCAGGATAACCTCTATGCCATTTCTCCTCCCATCCACACCATGATAAAACAATTTGAACCCGCCTCCGATACACCTAGTCTTGCTCTCCTTCCATCTGGTCTCTTGCACACAAACAATATACCAACCTTCCTTCTGTCCATCATATCAGCTAGCTTTCTCCCTATACCAGTCATACTGTCAACATTCAAAGTTCCGACCCTCACTACCACGGTCCTACCTTCGGGCATGCCTTCCCCCTCTTCTCCTCCTTCGGCCAACAGTAACCCAATTTCTGCCAGCACCCTGTTGGCCAACAGTACTGGTCTTGGTCATTGTTAACCTGGGCCTCGACCGATCCGGTGTGTATATTTGTATTGTTGTCCGCATGTATGACTTGGCAACATTTTATGCTGGATGCCCTTCCTGATGCAACCCTCCCCATTTATCCGGGCTTGGGACTGGCACAAAGAAATGCAGATTACATTTTTTCTGAAATATTCTTCTCTTTTATAAAGGGATCAAGATTAAATCCTGTTGAAAGGGTTGTTTTATATATGAACAAGGAAGAAGGAGGATTAAGTATGATAAATCCAATAGTTTATGTTTCTTCATTAAACTTGTATAATGTAGTGAAATGGTTAACTGAAAAGAATGCAAAATTTGTGACATGTATTTGAAGGTTAAATATATGAAAAAATAGAAAATTATCAACAAAAGATAATGTGGAAAATAAAGATTGAAGTGGAAAATGATCTGCATCTTCATTTTTCTGATGTCATAAGATGTGCATTAACTCATTGATAAATTGGCCAGGGTAGCCACATCTTTTAAACAATTCTTTCAACAAGAAACATTAATCTAGAAAGATGTCCTCATAGTCATCTGTGCTGTTCATATATGCAGTGTCTTAGTTAACATTCAGTCTTCCCTATGTAAAACCCAGGACAAGATTGGCAAATGGTCACATAGACTACACCACTGGTTTCACATTTGTATTTTCCTATTATTTTGATAGTTTGTGACTTGATTTTGAAAGATGTTCCAATTTGAATACATTTACAAAAAGGACAATGTCTGCATTCATTCATGTACAAGTTTTTTGGGGGGCTTTTTGTTGTTCATTGCTTCTAATATGTTTTTCATATTAGTTCCTTTTCTGTATATAACAATACGTTTTTGTCCTAGTGTTTCATTAGTCACCCTTTCCTGATACCAACAGCCAGTTTTTGTTCAAAATCCATTTAATAAGGTTGCTATCAACTGTGTAGGTGGTAATAAAGGCTTTGTGAAACCATCCTCAAGTTGTTTCACTGAATTTGTATGTGTAGGGATGGGTATGGTGTTCAATTCTGATGTTGTTATTTCAGACCTCTGATCCAAAGTGCAGACAAATTACTTTCTTTCAGGTTTGTTAATCATTTTGTGCATTAACTCATTGATAAATTGGCCAGGGTAGCCACATCTTTTAAACAATTATTTCAACAAGAAACATTAATCTAGAAAGATGTCCTCATAGTCATCTGTGCTGCCCTCATAAACTGTCCTTTAACCACAGCTTTCTTTTGTATTTTTGGATGTGAATTTGAGAAATGAAGGAAGGCATTAGAATAGGTTGGTTTATGATATATTTGTGATGCATATGTTTTTGCTTCAAAATCCTTTGTTAGTAGTACATCTAAGTAGGCTGTTTCATTTTGTACTGTTTTATGTGTAAATCTTAGGAATTCAGTTGTTGTGTTGAGATAGTCCAAAAAAGGAAGGTATTTTTTCCATTTTCATCTTTCCAGACAATAAAGATATCATCCAGATTACGAGTATAAAATCTGCATGACTCCATAACCTTGTTGAAAAGGTTTTTTCCCAGTGGATCATTACAATGCTGGCCAATAAAGAGCTACATGGGGACCCAGTTGTCACCTCTTTGTTTTGTAAGTAATCCTGACCCTCAAAGTAAATGAAGCTGTTTCCTAGTATTGTTACCAGTAGTTCTTTGTATAAACTAATATTTTCTGGTGGAATAGTTTTAGTTAAAAGGTAGTCAATGAACCAGTGTATTCCCTTATTGTGGGGTATCACTGTATACAAGTCCTTTGCATAAATTGTAAGGAAAGTGTCCCCTTCATGGAGTTCAAGTTTGTTCATTTTGCTCAAGAAATCCCATGAATCTTTGCATGTGTTTACCATGAAGTACTAAGTGCTTAAGTTTATCATCCAAGAATTTCACACAAGAGTACACGATGGATTTTCAACCATCCACAATTGAGCACAAGGTGGGGTTTAATATCTTTGTGGATTTTTGGTATCCCGAAGATAGTATTATGGGGCTTACCATGTTCAAATAGTTATATTCATCTATAGTGATACGTCGTTCAATGAATCATTTAGTTGTCCCCTGATTTTTCTGTAGGCAATGTTTAATTTGTTTAGTGAGGATTTTCCATATGTTGCATCAGCAAGTATTTTGTTCATTCCATCTGTGTAGTTGATTTTCTTCATCACGACAATCCCACCCCCTTTTTCTGATTTAATTATTCTTATATTTGTTTTTATTCATTTCATCTAGTTTAATTTGTCACATTATTGACATTGTTTGGAAATTCATTTAACATGTTCCTCATGTCTAGTTCACATATTTCATTGTACAATTGCAATATTTAATTTATTGGGGGTGCTAAAGACCCTAAGTCCCAGCATTGCTTCTGACAGGTTATCGAACAACAAATTAAAGTTTAGTTTCCATATATGTAATTTCAAGTCCATAAGTATGTTTGCTATTCCAGCCCTTCTACTAGGGACAAAAGCTAGCCCTTTGGCAAACAGGTTACCACATATTTCATCAAGTGGAAATGTGGGAAATTGTAAATTTTAAAATCTCCTTCTGTATTAGTTGTAATTGCACAGTTGTTTTCAACCTGTGAACTTAACTCTAAAGTTGGTTCTGTCTCCTGTATCCTATGTTTTGCCAATTGGATCTGCTACTTTGGTCTTGCATGTGATTCCATTACATGTTGATTTGATTTGATTCCCTTGTTGTTTCTCATGTATTCTTTCTGATCTGTGAAGAGGAGTATTCAAAGGGTCAAGGTTGCTAGTAGGAGCATTCCTATAATTATCCCCTTTGTTGATTGTTGAACATGTTGGCATTTATTCCCCCATACTTAAGAGTTTGGTGGGATTGGGTAGGCTCCCTCTTCTAAGTATTCTCTATTGTCATGTTTAAGTTTTCTTAGTTTTCTACTTTGTATGGCATTAACCATGTTTTTTAACCATCTATACTTTTGAAAATATGGTAATATCCATATTGTTCATAAGCTAGGTCATCAGTAATTAGGTTATCTAAGTGGTTAATTTCCACAGCCAATTCTTCTATTAAAGCATTATGTTTTATTAACAAGTAAGTCTGTATGAAACAGGGAATTGTTACTTAAATTCATTGGGTAGCTCCATAAATGTAGGTTTGTTTTAATACTCTTAGCAAAATATGCATTCTGAATTTCTAGTTTTTTTTTATTTTAAGTAGTTTATAGTTGTACTCACTTAACCTTCCAACTATAGATGCACCATTTGGTTGTAGTTGTTGTTCCTCCTCAAATAAGCCATAGTTCTGTAACCATTCACAATACTAGGAATTGACCTGAAGTGAAACCTCTATTTGTTGATGGAAGGTTGGATGTTTGTGTTGGGATATTCACCAAGTTGTGTTTCCATTCCTGAAAAGGGCAGTTGTCCTCTTAGGTTAGGTGCTGCACTTACTGCTTCATTATTTAATTATTTAATTAAGCTGCAAAATCGTCTGGAGTCTGCATGTCCTCCCCACAGTCGAGTGGC
Organism: Protopterus annectens; assembly: GCF_019279795.1. Lineage (NCBI taxonomy): Eukaryota > Metazoa > Chordata > Ceratodontiformes > Protopteridae > Protopterus > Protopterus annectens. The sequence continues at coordinate 506,010,223 of NC_056731.1, read as the reverse complement.
ATTCGAAAGTCATGCGTGAATGGGTGTGCCTTCGTTGAAGGTTGGGCATCGAGCTGGCACCTCAGCACCGTAAAAATATGCCAATCATTAGCGGACCAGAGTTCCGCTGTGGCGACCCCTAACTGGGAAAAGCCGAAAGAAGAACAACCTTCAATCCATTGAGAAAGCTGTTGTGTTAAGGTAAGGTTTCCAGCAGTTCTATGTAACTTATGTTGTCTATTTCTGCAAATAGTATCTGTGACCCTGTTGCAACTCCCTCAGACATAGAGTGCCAAAAAGCACTCAGAAAAATGCAATTGAAAAAACAAACAGAAAATAAGAAAATGTATGCTAGCCTGGTTGTACAGCACATCTCAGTTTTTAATTTTGGAGGAGCACTTTTTTTAATGAAGTATTAACTTCATCAGATAAAGCATAATACACAAACAGTTCTTTAAATAAAGAATTAATGATTGTGTGTTTTCCAAGCCTTCTCTGTGAACCAATCACATGCTCAGTTTCTTGTTTGAATGTAGTGCCTTCAAAAAGTGACACTTTTCTTGTTTTTAAGTTAGAAAACATTTAATTTAATTTATTCAAGTATATATAAGCACAACTAAAAATAAAATATGTGAAAACGTGTAACAAATAAATAAAAATTAGAAATAAATGAATACAATTATTTTACAAGTGTCTATGAGAAATGCTGATGTTGAATTACTTTTTAACTTTCAACAATTCACAGTCAAAGAATAAGTAATTTAATTTCCTAAAACACCTCCAAACTTTAAACTTTTTTCATCTCATCAGAGCCTTTAGTTTTAAGTACTGGGGCTATGGAACTATAATCATTCAGTCCTGGCCATGCACTGGCATTGACTTTAAGCAGCCAGTATAGTTCTTCCTTTTCCAGGTTGAGTAACCAAGGATTTCCTCTCATCTTAGGGCTGACTTTTTCTATAATATACTGAACTTGAATTCATGTCCCAGGTTATTTTTAACATGTTTATAAAGTGCATGTGTTTCCTTCATTTTTCTGATGTCAAAAGTATGTTTATATATGCATTCTTCTAGTTTACTTTTGGTCTTCCTTATGTAATATACAGAACAAGACTGGTTAAGGGCCACATAGACTACATCATTGGTTTCACAACTGCATTTTCCTTTATTTTGATAGTTTGTGACTTGATTTTGAAAGATATTTCAGTTTGAATATATTTACCAAAAGGACATTTGTTCATGTTGCACGTTTTTTGGGGGGCTTTTTTCTTGTTGCTAATCAATAATAATTCATTAACAAAAGCACTGATCCAAAATTAAAAACAGAGATGTGCTGTACTCTCTAGCTGGCATGCTTTTCTTATTTTCAGTCTGTATTGTGTTTTTCCTTGGTAAATAGAATGACATCAGCAACCTTTTTCTTGGACATTTAATTGGCAGAAGCCCTAAGAGTCAGTGTTACTTTATATATAGTTTTATTTTCTGTAGCTTAACTATCATTCAGTCAGTTGCTCTGTGACTCATCGTGTAATCAATTTTATGCTGGCTACTAAACCTTTTGGTTGACCTGTGGTGACCTGTGATGCTTCACTTGTTTTTATGTATTTCCAGAAAACACAACAGGACTTGGAGACAGCTGCAGGATCTAGTACTAACAAATTTTAATAGACACAAGTGATTTCGTGGGTAACCCCACTTCATCATACGTCAGTTTAAAAGGGAAACAGCCATGGCCCTTTCACTTATACATGCCCCTCCTGAATCACATGACATATAAAATTATTTGCATTCTTCCAATTAAAGCAATCACTGACTATTTGTTCCACAAAACAGTGAATAAATATTAAACTTTCAATATAATATAAAAGATGTAAAATATACATATGCATATACAGTATAACATAAATAAAAAACATCTAATCAGACAGTTCAACACAAAAAATAAAATTAATATCATCTAAAAAGTTGCCTGGATTTCACCTTGGGCCATAAGGGGACATATTCATTCAGTCCATGGCCCAAATCTGCCCTGACTCTTACTATCCATTTGGCTTCTAATTCTGTAAGTCAACCCCCCCCCCACTAATGTTTTCATAGGGTCTCCCTATAGCTAAAAATGTAAAACTATGTTTAAGGTCAGTGTTAATGACATCTTTGCTCATGCGTTCACCCTGTTTTTTTAATTAATGGCATGTACATGTTCATGTGTTCTTTCTTTCAGGGATATGTCAGTCTTCCCTACATAGAACTTACAACATTTTGTGCAGTGAGCCAAATAGACAATATGTTCACTATTACATGTTGCTGAAACTTTGAATTCATAGGTCTTCTTTTGAGCTAGATGTTCAAATCTCAAACTGCTATCTATATACTTACAGTACGAACATCTGCCACATTTTTAGTACCTCTGCCTGTATCAGACCTCACTGTCTCCTGCTTTTTATGCACCTTAGGATAACATAACTGTCATTTTAGTGACTTATGATTCTTTAAAGAAAAAAATGGATTTTTCATCTATCAATTCTTTGATGTCTTTGTCTATCTTCAGTATATCCCAGTGTTTCCTAACTATGTTCATATAAGTATGTACATCACTGGAATGATAAAAGGGCATTCTAACCTTCCCTCTGGCCTGATTTCTCTTAGGACACTGTATCGCTTTTCTTTGAAAAATAAGGTCTAGCCTTAGAAACTCTGTCCACTGGCATCTTTCACACTAGTCTTAATGTCTTCTACATTATAGCCTCTATCTTTTAGTTCACTACTAACTTTCTCAGTCTGCTGATGAAAAAGAATCATAAGTCACTAAAAAGACAGTTATGTTATCCTAAGGTGCATAAAAAGCAGGAGACAGTGAGGTCTGATGGAGATAGAGGTACTAAAAATGTGGCAGATGTTCGTATTATAAGTATATAGATAGCAGTTCAAGAGTTGAACATCCAGATCAAAAGAAGACATATGAATTCAAAGTTTCAGCTACATGTGTTCGTGAACATATTGTCTATTTGGCTCACTGCACAGAATGTTGTAAGTTCTATGTAGGGAAGACTGACATCCCTGAAAGAAAGAATATGTGAACATGTATATGCCATTAATAAGAAAAACAGGGTGAATGCATTAGCAAAGCATTTCATTAACACTGACCTTAAACAGTTTTACATTTTTAGCTATAGGGAGAACCTATGAAAACATTGGGGGGGGGGGTGACTTACGTAATGTTACAGAAGAATTAAAAGCCAAATGGATAGTAAGACTGAAGGCAGATTTGGGCCATGGACTGAATTGAATATGTCCCCGTACAGCCCAAGTTGCAATCTAGACAACTTTTTACATGATATTAATTTTACTTTTTGTGTTAAATTGTCTGATTAGATGTTTTCTATTTGTTATATTGTATATGCATATGTATATTTTCCATCTTTTATATTATATTGAAAGTTTAATATTTATTCACTGTTTTTGTGTAACAAATACTCAATGATTGCTTTAATTGGAAGAAGAAAAAAATAAATTTTAATTGGAAGAAAGCAATTAATTTTATATGTCATGTGATTCAGGAGGGGTGTGTATAAATGAAAGGGGGATGGTTGTTTCCATTTTATATTGACATCTGATGAAGTGGGGTTACTCACGAAAGCACTTGTGTCTATTAAAATTTGTTTGTAGTGGATCCTGCAGCTGTCTGAGTCCTGTTGTGTTTGCTTGAACTTTGGATATTTACTTTATACAGGACAAGTGAGTTTGAGAGCTTTGGTGGCTGTGTAGTGCTTTGTTGTTTTTACATATTATCGCAACCAGATTTATAACATAATGTAATTCAGAATGTTTTTGCTCCTTTAAAACAATTTTTCTCATTTACATTTAGTAAGATTGAAATGAACAACAGTATAGTTTTTACATAGCTTTACTTCAGGAAAGATAAGTAAACTTTCCCTGTATTTCTGGGGATGAAGACTCTTACTTACATCGTATTATCACAAACTGCAAGTCACTCTTGATATATTAGCATGAAATCTGGACTCATTCTTTCTGCTATTGGGAAGTACTCTGAACAGTTGGTTTAACATTAGTTTTATACACAAATTTCCTGTGGAGAAGGATTTCTGTGTTGTGATTGTGAAATTGATCAGAAACATTCCACCTCAGTCAGCCCATGAGAAATACATCAGTGATATTTCTGTTCAACGTCCATTATAGCAAGTGCTAGGAAAGTAGTACATTAAAGTAGTTAATTGTAAATATGACAAAAAAAAAAACTAAGAAGGAGCTTGACATTCAAGAACAGGCTCATGGCATACCTAATGAATACAGACAGGACATTGTTTGAAAAAAAAATACCATAAGTCTGAGTTACAGGATCCAGAAACCATGTCATTTAAGCCTCCAGAATCAGAAGTGTTTCTCAACTGTTGATTTAGGAAGCTTATTTGAAAAGTAGTAGAAAGAAATAAAACACATAGAGGGTCTCAGTTTCTTCCATGCCTTTCTGCTCATTCCCTGCTTTTCTGGTCATTTTAGGACACAAAATAGTTCTACACTGTTTTAAAAAATGTGACTGATGAAAAATGTCAGCTTGACAACTCCTGCTTGCATTTCTTATTCCTGCTCATGTTTTGCAACCAATGTGATACAATAGTAATTAGGAGTATACACACCCCTTTTTCCTTAAAGATGGTCATTTTGCGAAAACATTATGAATTATACAAGGTTAGTAATCTGATTGTGATAATACACAAGTACCTTATTCATTTATGCTAAATGACTAACTTAGTTTCTCTTTAGGGTGGTTCCTGCTACAGTTTCTTTTACAACAGTATACAAAGAAATAATGAAAGGAATTCTACATGGCTCCCAAGTATGCAACAAAGTTCACACAGTTTCAGATGTTTCCTTGGAAGCATTTGCAAAGATATTTTTAGACCCCAAGCAGACTTCAGAGAATTTTTTTTCAAGTTGTCAACAAATGCGACAGGCATACTAGGAAAGAGGGAAAGTCAATTAGGAACATGTTTTTAGGAATATAATAATTTGGCAGATTTGAAAAATTCCTTACAGATTATTTTGATGGAAATTTTGGGGGAAGGACATTTTTGTAACCGAGAAAATTATTTTCAGCTGAGACATAGGGTCTGAATTGTCTGGACTTAGTAAGGATTTATTAAGTTTAATGTTATTAGGTACTAAAACAAGCAATTACTAGAAAATGGAAATCAAAATCTAACCTAACTGTAATTGAAGAACTGGAGGTATGATCTTTAGAAAAGGGAGGGAGTATATTATGCCAAAGTAAATAACATTTGTGGTCCTAATATATGCAGAATAATATTCATAAAGAAGAGTGAGGTTTAAGGAAAGGCAGGAATCAAGCAATTTATGTAATGCTGTAGTGAATAATTGTTAAAAAAGAAACATATATTAACACTTTATGAAAATAACACATGTTACTATGGTTTATGTTCTGTTAATGTATGTGTACCTATGTCATTTTTTAAAGTGTGATTTAATAAAGATGTTAAAAATAATTTTTTTCTCACTAGTACAAGTCACAAACTCATTTTGTTCCTACTATTCAACAAACTCTTCTACAGGATCATTATCCTCAAAATCCTCTCCAGTAACAAAACAAAAAAGGAAAATATATGTGTGACAATTCATTCTTTTGCTTCCTTGCCAGACATAGAACTTTGACCTATGTTCTTCATTGGTAAACTTGATTATTTTCTGTTCCACTTTGCCTTTTGCTGGCTGTACAAAACCATGTACCTTTGCCCTTCCTAAACTGGTATTCTCCACCAAGAAACTTGACTTCCCAGGGGAATATATGAAAATGAAAAAGGGGAATAACAAGTAATATGCTGATGTACTTTTTATTAACCACATTGCCAAATCTTCAAGCTCATTACTAGAGGACATTCATTCAACTAAATACCTCTTTGAATTAAAAATAAATTTGCAAGGGACTTCCAAGATGGCTGCACACTGATCAATAGCTTAATTTCTGCTCTCCCAGTGTGGAAACAGAAACTGAAAATAGAAGAGCCAGTGAAATTGACAGCTTGGATAAAATTAATTTACTTTCTAGTTAGTATACTGCCTGGTAAGCAGAAAAGAAGAAATTTGGAGAATCTGGAAGAAAATGTACCAGAAAAAATGAACAGAAACCACTGGCAGGAAGAATCCTGCATCTGATCAGTAAAAAGTAATTCAAGCTTCAGCTGGGGTACAAGAGATGGCTTCCAGTAAGTTTGAGAAAAAAAGTCAGAAGTGATTAAAATAAATGAAACAGTTAATGAATTTACCAACTCAAATGGCAGAGGGCTGCAACAAATAGAATAACCTTTAATTAGCTGTTCAGATGAACTGATAAAACTGTAAAAAATCAGAGGTTGAAATGAAAAAATGTCTGGCTGAGTGTAAGGTTTCTCAATAAGAGCTATTTCAAAAATAGTGTTAGAAGACAGAACATGCAGAGAAATTTTGAAATTTCTGCTGTTTCAGAGAAACTGGGAAGAACAGATGGTATTAATTTTATAAAAACAGAAATAAGCAACTGGACAAGTGTTCCACAGCTGGATTGGTAACTGATAGAGCACATCAAGTGTATGTTCCCAACCTAGTTAAGAGAAAGCAGCTGTGACCTATATTAGTAAAGATGCAATCAAACCAGCAAGAAGAGATGATCCTGACAAAGCTGTGATTGAAGGGAAAAGTATAAAAAATTGGAGACAACAGAGTTTTTGTGGGGAAATGATTATTAATTGTACACAATGCAGAAGAGAAGCACATTTATTCCAGCAAACAGGGAATGTTAAAAGGCAGTTATATGATTTAAGCTGCTGTATCCACTTGTCTTCGGAGTATTTTTCTTGCAGCATCGAATACATTTTTTGCAATCACGTGGCCAAAGTGGTTAGAAAAACATTTTATATAGCCCACCTAATCATGAAGGGATTCACATCTAGATTAGGGGAGGTCATCGTGCCTCTTTACTCATCCCTCATCAGGCCCATAATCAAGTACAATGCCCCTTTTGGGATGTACCTTACCAAACACCTGCAGCAACTGGAAAGACCCCAAAAGTACCTCACCAAGAGGATCAAAGGGCTCAAACAGATGCCATATGCTGTCCGGTTAAAGAAACTCCAGCTCTACTCAGTGGCATACCGCCTGCTCAGAGGTGACCTGTGCCTGACGTATAAGGCCATGTCCAACCCGGAATTAAGGGACATGCTGCACCTCAAAAAATCCAAATCCCATCAAGCTACATGCTCGAGAGACTTGAACTTCAGCACTGAAATAAATAGGACATGCTGGAGGGACAGATTCATAACCCAGAGGCTCCCTTCACTCTGGAATAAAGTCCCAGTCCAGGTTAGGCAGAGTCCTTCATTGACTCTCTTCAACAGGAATCTTGATAAGTGGATGGGAGATCATAGGTTTACCCTGGGTATCACTTCTGTGTCACTGTTAGACAGAGGCACAGTATACTAACCTCGAAAAAGGGCATAGCAAAATTAATTTAAAATGGGTGGCGAAAGCCAAACATACTCTGGCTAGGCTTATAAATGCCCTAGGGCAGATAGCCTAGTATGAACCTATGAACCTATGATGCCAAACAGGCTAAGGAAGAAATAAAAAATATCCAAAAAAAACTGATCCAGCAAGCAGAAAGTGAATCTGATTCTCCTTTTTGGTCTGACACTAAAGCCCATAGTGAAACTTTGCCAGTAATACCTTTTCCAATGTTCAAAGGAAAATGTTTGAGAGACAGAACAAAGCTCAGGAATTGACTAGAAGAATCAGGAGAACCTTGGATTTAAACCAGAGTCCGGTGTTGGGAAATAGAGGTGATCATGAAGAAAGCCAGCAACACTTAGTCTCTCATTTATTCACTAATTTATGAGGCATCAATCACATGTGAAAAAATGACTTTGCAAGAAAAAGTAGACAAAAAAAGACTGAACATGTGTTGCTTTTGTGAAACTTGTGGGTGGACTTTAAAGCATATATCCACATTATGTCATTAATGTTTAGAAGAACAATAAAGGGAAACAATAACTGTAAGTAAATCAATTTTTGTTCTTAGCATTTGTCTAAAACATTTCATGATGTAAACCATGTTATATTGTAAAGTAGTTTTGTATGGTGTGCAGTTAGGGGCATTTTAACTGTGGTGGAAGAGATTATTTTCAGAGACTGTTGTGTGTGTTAAAGATAGTAAGTAAGTATCTTTTTCAATTGAAAGAAAGCCAGGCTTTAAAATATAACCCAAGAAGAAAGGCTACACAGAAGCAAGTTTAAGTTAATATAATGCTGTGATCTTGGCCTGCTTGGGTGGGGGAAAGGTTGTAAAAGTGCACTGATTATATTATATGTACAATTAGGATACTATTTTTGCTTGTTATTACATGAGTTGATGTATGTATAGGTTATTGTCATTGGCTTAAGCTTTAAACAATTTTTTAAACAAATAGGCTTGAAAAATAATACAAAATGATGAAAGTCATGAAAATGTTCTTGCATCTGCAAGGATATTAGCTTGCTTTTTTCCCCCTCATTAGTAAATGCTCTTGGTGAGAGTCAAGAAGTCTGCAGGTGAAGGCAATTGGCCTGATAAATTCTATATATTCTGTTTTGAGTGAATTTTGATGATTCTTTCATCCATCTGTAAAGTTGTTAGTTATTTTCTTTCTCATTGCTCACTACTTCTATATGGAGATGAGCTGTCTGCATGTGAAAGCAATTAATTGGATTAGTCAGACTTCTTAGCATTCTTTGCTCAGGGAGATGCAGAATTTAAAGATAGAGTGACAAGCAGTTCAGTGAAAAATAAATTTTGAAATTATTGGAAGTGAGTAAGAGACAGTAGCCTCCCCAAATGCCTTAATATATTAATGCATTTAATAGAACCATGCACAATTTTATTTTATTTAAAGGTAAATGGTGCACTTTTTCTTACGGCTAAAAGTTAATATTTTCTGAAATCATGTAAGCTGTTTTTCACATTTGGGATGGGGAATAGAGATGAGAAAATAACGGAACACATGATGGAAAATGCTCTTTAGCATAGGTAACCTTTTTAGTCTTGAAAATGTGACATAGGTTCAAATGTAAATGAGAAGAAACAACTATATAAAAGATCAGTCTGCCAAGCATTAGTGTGTGAATGTAAGACAAAGGTTGGAAACACATTTAAAAAATGGCACATTTAATAGGTGTGAACAATAACTTTTTATTATAATGGCTACTCTATCCATGTTATCTTAGAATGTAAATGACCTTATGGGTATAGACAAAAGGAAAATAATATTAAATTATATTCAGAAATGAAAAGTGTGAATAACAATGCAGCAGGAGACCTATTTGGAACAAAAAGAAATGAGCATGTGAATATTACAGGGAAATGATTTCAGGATGGATATTCAGCAGAATATCAGGGACAGTAGAAAAGGGGAGTAAATACTGATTGCTGGAGGGGCTCTAGTAGTAATAGAAGAAGAAAAAAGCAGTAATTGTAGATTAGTAGTAGTAAGGGGATATTGTCAAAGGACGCGGAGGATTATGCTGGTAAGTATTTATATTCCACCAAAACTGCTATTATGGAACTTAAGAAAATTTGCGGAGAAATACTGAAGTTTCAGCAGGATATATTACTTATAGGTGCAGACTGGAACTTGATTTGTAATACTAAGGATGCATTGGTGGACCTAGGAAGGAAAAATATAAAAAAGGTAGAGTTCCAACAAAACCTATGGAAATATTTGATATGAAAAACATGAATTTTGTAGTAGGAACTCATACAGAATTTACTTATTGTTCCCCAAGGTACATTAACTGAGCTAGACTAGGTAGAAGTGATATCTCATGTGAACAGGTACATTTAATTGAAAGCTTCAGCAGACATCCAATAAGTATTTCAGATTGTGCACCAATAAAAACTAAGATAAAAATGCATAGTAATGAAATAAAGTGAGTCACTGGTGCTTTCCTACTTACTTGTTAAAAAGAGATGAATTTTAATGAATGTGTAGTGGACATTTAAGTGGTATCATAGAAGATCTACATTTCTTCAGACAGGATAGGAAATGAGTGGAATAAAATGAAAATGGAGTAAAAAATAGGGTAGCAATAAAAGAGAAAAATATATGGTTAAGTAATAGGAATTATTTAGAGGGACTGACAGGTTAAAGTATTGCAGAATATGGAGAATCTAGAAGAACAAGAAGATGAGCAACTGTAGAGTAATAAAGAGAAAGTAACAGAGTATTTGGATAATATGCCTGAGTTTAGAAAGACTGTTAAGCAACTATTTTTGATAACAACTGCAGAGTACAAAAACTATTAGCACAACAACTTAGGCAAGAGAAAGTAAGAAGGTCTGTTACAAAACATAGGGATCCTACGACTAGAAAATAACCAGAGATCCTACGGAAGTATCCGAGATATTTTGGAAATTTTATGAAAACTTGTTTAAAGCAGAGGAGTATGGAAACAAAGAAAGAACACACATGAAAATATTTATGTAAGACTTAATTATGCCAATGTTAGAGGAAGATGAGCTGCAACAAGTAAGACAGAAGGAGTTAAGATTAAAATGGTAATGTATAATCAGTCTGCAGGGAAGTCTCCTGGAAAAGATGGTATTCCTCTTTAAATTTGGAAGTCAAGAGGGAGGAAAGTAATAAAGATCTGGAAAAATGTTTAATAGTATTTTAAAAGGAGGGCAAGCACTGGTATATTGGAAGAAAACGGTGGTTGCTGTAATACCTAAAGAGGGTAAAGACCTATCAGACTCAGCATCATATTTCATCATCATGTTTCAGTTTTAAATCATGATTACAAAGTGGTTGTGTCTATGGTAGCTAAATAAATGGGGGAGGTGTTGTCAAAATTGATAGATATGGATCAGTGTGGTTTTGTGGAGCAGAGGATAACATCAGTAGAACAATGATGATCCGAAGAGAAGCATAATGTAAGAAAGTACCACTGTCATTGGTAGGTCTTCATTAACAGAAAGCATTAAACAGAATAAGCTGGGATTTTATAAGCATGAAAAAGGAAATATTTGCATTCCCTGATACAGTAATAAGATTAATTAATAGGATATATGAAAGATCAGTGGAAAAAATTATAGTTGGAGGGCTCCTCACTGATACATTGTATTTGAACAGAGAAACCAGCCAGGGATTTCCTCTTCCCTCTTTATCATCTGCCTTTTATTTAAAGCCATTGGCAAAGAAAATAAGGGACTCTGATATTCAGGGACATAAGTGGTAAAGAAGAAAGGCTGGGCATTTTTGCAGAAGATATTATTTTGTAATTGTTAAATTGAGAAAAGGACATCTCATTGTTGTAGAACATTTTGAGACAGTTTCAAGTTTTAGCTATAGCTATAAATTATGTACCCATGCACAGACTGGTTCAGCAAAACATATATTTAAAGGGTCACTATAAAAGAAGGGAAGTATTTAGAAGTATGGATTAAAAAGTCTTCTGTTACAGCAGCTAAGGATACATGTAGAGAGACTAAACAAATGATGAGACAAATACTGAGAAACCAGAACCTGTTGTTTATGGATATGGATAGTAAGATACAAGAAGCAGTATATATAGCCTAGATAGCAATAAGTTATATGAAACAGGGGAAAAGAGGCAAATAATTTCTTATAGAGAGACCCTGATGATATGAAATGTTCTTATAGGAGCTGATTTTAATTGTGAATACTTGTTAAAAAGAAAGTAAGAAAAAGAACGTACAAAGAATAGAGGGGATGATTGACCGGATTAAGAGGCAAATGTTTGTACTGGTCTGTTAAATGGTGATCTCTGCTTTATGTACAAGGCCTCAAATGACCCACTCCTGTCTGACATACACATTTACAAAACCTGTAATGCAATTAATACCTATTCAAAAGTTCTAATCCTTCACTATAAACATGCACCCCTCTCAAAGAATTCCTTTCCTCTGGAACAGACTTCCCTTTTAGCATGTCGGACCTACATTAGTAATGAGCTTTTTAAAGGATAGCATATCCTGATTTCTAACTGGCTGAGTTCTGTCAGTGAGCCATAGGTTTTCATTTAGTTTGATTAGTCTTGATAATGCCAGAATGTTGAATGGTATTCAAGACCTTTGCCAAGTCCAGGTTAATGGTGTACACTGATCTGTCTCCATCCAGTGCCCCAGTAATCTTTTCAAAGAAGTCTGTTAAGTTTAGCAGACAGGATTTTCTTTTTACATGCCAAATTGGTTTAAGTCCAGGAATACTTAGCTGCTAATATCTTTATTTATGAGTTCCAAAATTATGTACTCCATTATTTTGTAAATAAAGCTAGTAAGGCATATTGGTCTCTAGTTGCCAGGATCAATGGTGGATCTACCCTTGTGGAGTAGGTTGGTCATAGCTTTTGTCTACAACTGTGACAAAAAGAAAATTTTGAGGCTGAGGCTGAACAAATTTAGTAGGCAGTTTATGAGAGTGTGTTTCATAGTGACAATAAAGCAGCAGTGCACACTACATGGACACACAGAACTAGTGTTCTTGTCTTTTGGACAGTCCCCTTGAGACCTTATCTGAGAAGACATGTGGTATGTGCAGACACAGTGGCATGCCAAGGGAAGTTTAGAGAGGGCAAGGGACAATAAAGTTTTAGGTAAGTTTATCTGCTAGTATGTTTGCTATGTGTTTGGGGTTAAGAGGGTGTTACTGGTATGCATTAGTTCAGTACAGTGTTTGGTATTGCTCCAAAAAATAAGGGACGAAGGCCCAAAATCAGGGACAGATTTTAAATATTATTCTTATAAAGTTAGAAAATTAATTGAACAGCAGGTTTTGCATTAGAATGTATTTTTCTGAAGGATACAAAGTCATCATTTAGTGACTTCAGTTTTCAATGAATTGTCAGAAAATGACAAATTTTATGAGGAATAGATCAAAAAATATGAGGCAAAACCTGGCCATTATGCAAAAAATCTGGACAGCTGAGAGGCCTGCTTATCTTTGGAGGATATGGCTTTATGCCTAACCTAAGTTATCTTGTTTACATTTTTAAGATCACTTCTGGAGTATGAGGTATTTAGTTTATTTCTCATGACAAGGAGTCTTTTTTTTCCTTTTGTTATATAACTGATTGTACTAGGGATCTACCACAGGGGTTTATTCCTACATTTAGCATTATATTTCTGTCTGATAGGGACTGACATTTGTATGCTTGCAATAAGGTATGAATAAAAACTACCTGTAAAGCAGCAGTGTTTGCTTTTAGGTCCTCAGTGAGTGGGTGGTTCTTAAATTGCATCAGGACAGAAGCTACCTGTAGGAGATTTATCTTTGAAAAACCTCTGAAGACCATACCGTTTGTTAGCAAATTGGCATGGCCGTCCTGGAAACTGCTACTCAACAGTGGTCTGATCTGTTATTGAGTAACTAGAGGTGTAGAACATAAGCCAGATCTAGTATTTTTGAGCACCTAGTAAGGGAGTACATTATCTAGAGAGCTGCTTTGACGAAATCTAGGAAAACTTGTGCATATTTATTTAAAAGTTTACCAAATTATGAATAGATTATTGAAGTTCCCAGGAAGAATTGTGTTGGATTCAATACCTGGAGAGGGACTCCAGATTTTTAAGTAAACTTTATGGGATGTGGGTGTCATAAAAGTTCTGTAGTTGGCTAGGATACAGTAGGCAATGTTATTGACAATAACTAGGTTTCAAAGGAGCTCTGTCACTCTCTTCCATTGTAAGTCTTAAGTGATTGGATTTCATAGGAATGTGGACACCCCATCACCTGTACCACAGTCATTCCCAGAGCTTTCTGAATAAGTGGTGGCTACTGAATCTTGGGAGGAAGTGTGTGCTATCACTGCATTGGGACCATGTTACATTGATGATGCATTTTGATATTTTCGTATGACTAGGAAGAATTATAAAGAGTGGAGTTTTTTTATTTAGGCTTCTAGCAATGAGTAGTGCTGCCTTTATACAGTCTTGATGTTGTCTTAGAATTTTGATAGATGGATGAGACTAACATTGCTTAAAAATGCACAGTGGGAGTGGAGAAAGTCTTGGTTGATGTATGTAAGCACTGAGGACAGAAATGCAGGCCGTCCCTGGAAAAACGTGTTGGGTTGTCATTCAGCTTCTTCCAGGGTGACACCACTAGATAGCATTATAGCATGGCATGATCCCATGTCTTCTACAGTTTCAGTCTCTCTCTCTCTCCCCCTCTGTCCGTGTGTGTGTTTCACGCACATACATACACTGTGTGGATCTGATTTGTAGTCTGAGATGCATTTTTTCCACACAAGCATTTTTCAAGTTTTCTTTTTCCACTTGGAAATAAATTATGTAATTTCTTTTCCATGCACAAGTGGATAATTAAGCACTGTATGTAGTAACATCAGTAATATAGTAAGTCCTGATGAAGGGCTCATGCCAGCTCTAAAGCTCAAGTAATTGCAAAAACCTGTTGGTCTGTTAAAGGGTTTTATGTCACTTCTGTGTTCCAATGTCTTTGTGTATACTGGTATGAAATCATTGTTGGTACTGACATCTGGGTGACAATGTGATTTGATGAAAAACTGGCCTCCAGATTTAGTAAGTGTTTACACCTCTTATAAGTAGATTCAGTCTGTGCTAAGGCTTAGTGGTTGTTGAAATGAATTGAGGCAGCTAATGTACTACATCAGTGTGCCTAGTGCTAAGAGGCTGGCAGCAGGTGGTATAAGTGCTAACTGTTGCCCCATGGTTTCCAGAGTCTGGTATATAGTGACAAGCTGATTATTGTACTGAAAAGGTAGGTGTTATACATTAGGGGTTATACATTCTTACATAGGACGTCAGTAATGATGCAGTTGAGCATCATAAGATCAAATAGTATTAGTAGAGTATCACAACTGTGATGTGGTACAATGAGCAGTGAAACAAATCAGTAAACTGGCCTGGATGCCACAACAGATGCAATGAATTTTTATTTATTCATTTTATTTATTTATTTATTCAGTTTGGTAACTGGGGTAGAGCACTGATCTAAATGGCCTATTTCAGTCTCAGCCTGGACAAATATAAATGACAGTTCATAGCAACTTAATAAGTATTATGAATAAAAAAAAGTATGAGCACAGCAATGAATCAATAACAGTAATAATAATAAAATAATAACTTAACAGAGTAGTTTGGATGCCTTAACAGCAGAGTATACACGTATATGAAGATAGAATTCCAACTGGCTCAGATTTTGCAGCAGTGCATGTAAATCAGGATAGTGAATTAGCAATCTGGCAAGGATGCTGAAAAAGCAGAGGCATGAATCAAGAACCAAGCAAAGATGCCACAACAGTATGAATATACAAGGAGCAATAAAGGAGGATAACCATTTGGCTCTAATGACTCAGCTGCACAGTGTATAACAGCAGTAAGGGAAACCGATATTTGCCTTAGATGCTTCAAGTCACAGTATAAAACAGCAGTAACATAACAAGGGAGCTGGATCAACTAGAGGTACAATTTTAATTAATAGCATACACTTCATAATAGAGGGTTTAACAGTGAGTTTTACAACAATACAGGCATGCTACATTAAGAGGGTTTTACATCAAGACAGTATGTCCTTGTTGCCAACAGTGATTTATTTATAAGTCGTGTGATTAGTCATTGGTGTTCATAGAGTATGATGCAATACTGTGCAGCTGTGACAGTCACATTCATCAGTACGCAGATGCATATTACAGTGACTAAGTCATATCACACAATTTGATTAACAAGCAATGAGTGAGTTATAACAGCAAGCAGGGGTGTTGGATAGATGGACGCCACCTTTCACAGAGATGTTGCAATACTAGGCAGTGAGAATGCTTGCAGATGACAAAATTAGTTCTCAGGAGTGTGCAACTCTGCTGTCCAAGGGTGTAGCACTTTGTAAGTGTTAGTGTTGTGGGATTGGTTTTGGGGTACAATCCAGCAGTTCATTTTAGACATGTTAATTTAGTTGCAGCTCAATATAACAGAGTAGTGATGTTCACAAACACATCACATTTAAACAAACAGCCAAGTGCACAAAAGCCAGATAAAAAAAACGCTGCTATGTGACCAATAGCAATTTTGCCTAGAAACAATTGCAGTAACTCCTTTTCTCACCAGGAGATAACCTGCTAGACCAGTTTCAAATTAATAAAAATCACTACAGCACAGTACAGAACTTTTAAAATCAATACTATCAAACTCTATGTAGAAAATACACGTAGAAGTAATTTACCATGAGTTCTTGGATTATGTTTTGAAGTCAAACCCAGTAGTACATTTCAGATATGATTTATTTAGTCACGGCCTAGCAATGCTATCCACAAACACATCAAGTTTAAACTAGCAACCAAGAGTACTTAGACCAGTTAAAAAAAAAACATATAGCTGCGGTGGTGTAGCGGTTAGCATTGTCACCTCACAGCAAGAGGCTCTCCGGTTCGATTCTCGGCTGGAGTGCCTTATGTGTGGAGTCTGCATGTCCTCCCTGCGGTCGAATGACATTTAAAGAGATGCATGTAGATGCATGAGTGAATGGGTGTACCTTCCTTGAAGGCTGGGCTTCAGGCTGACAACTCGGCACCGTAAAAATCCACTGCCAGTCATTAGCGCCCAGAGTTCCGCTGTGGTGACTCCTAACCAGGAAAAGATGAAAGACATTACTTTATGTGACAAGTAACTAATCTAGAAGCAATATTAGTAGCTCCCACTGCTCCAGGAGGCAACTTGCTAGACCAGTTTCAAATGCAGAAAATCACTATATGGCAGAATGTAAGTTTTAACATCAGCACTGGAACACTCTAAGTGGAAAATGAAACAAGTAAAAGTCACTTCCAAGGAGTTGTGGGATTAGTTCTGTGGTCAAATCCAGCAGTTCAGTTTAGGCATGTTTCTCTAGTCACAGCCAACCACAACAGACTAACTATTCATTTATTATTTTAGAATTCTAGCAGCAACAGTGTTGTTTAGTGGTAAGTGTCATAATTTGAAAGGTGAAAGAGGGAGTTATGAGACAGAGTTAAAATACTTGTATGAAGTTACGCTGATACTTTAGTGGTATACCAATGCAGAAAAAGTCATTGTCTTGTGTGTGTTAACTATAATAATAGGGAAAATGGACAAGGCTGGACTAGGTTTAAATAAAGAAAAGTATAGCAGATAGGGTAAAAATAGGATACTTATGTTTTGTGGAAAGCCATACAAATACGACCATACAGGACACCACAGTGGTACAGCGGTAGCATTGTTGCCTCACAGCAAGAGGTTCTTCAGTTCAATTCTTGGCTGGGGTGCCTTCTGTGCGGGGTCTGCATGTCCTCCTGTGTTCATGTGGGTTTCCTTCTGGTGCTTCGATTTCCTCCCACGTTACAAAGACATGCATCTGGAGTGTTTCTCCCCAGGCCTCCACTGAAAATTGACTTTGTTCCAAGTCAGACTTTCCTGGTTAACAAAAGTTAAATAAATATGTTAGGAGTTCAGTCTGGTGAAAAGGGATGACAGTAAAAGAATGGAAGACAGGTTTTGAAAAAAAAGTGTAAAAATGACTATGATTTGGAAGATATGTTTTATGTCTTTAAAGAAAAATATTTTTTTTCTGAATAAGACAGCTTTATTATGCCAGCTATGGTAGCTATTATACACAGTTTCAGAAGATTTAAAAAATAAATTAATAGACATTTTCCAGTTATTTGTGGATCAGTGCTGAATCCCATTAAAAAGGGACATTTTATGAAAAAGAAGATCAGGCCGGTTTATATATGATAAATTTTGTAGCACATTATGTACAAGTGAAGTGTGTCACAAGGGGTCTAGAAAAGAGAGTACCTTGTCAGGAAGGATACTGAAAAAGAAATAAGGTGAATACTAGAAAATACTGGCATGAGGGAAGAATGTACCTGTGAGATACTCATAAACTGCTGACAGTATGTCAGGAGTACAACTACCAAGCTACTTTTATTTCTCATTGTACTTACCTCTGCTTTATAGGACATTATCATGACCACTCTTTCACATACCACCCTGCTCTTAGGAGCTGCCTCAAGTGCTCTTGGGAAACTGGTATTTTAAATCATGATTACAAAGTGTTTGTTTATAAACACCTACACACCCTAAACTGGCTAGAACTCTACAACCACCTAAAGTACCTACAACTTACAACAGCCCACAAACTCATCTTTAAACCAACAGAATGCCCCTCTCTTGCAAAATCTCTAACACCCTACACACCTACCCACACCCTAAGATCCAAAGGCCAAAACCTCCTACATGTACACAAACCCATTCACCCACCTGGCAAACTATTGCTATCCCACACCATAGCCAAACTATGGAACAATCTCCCCATACCACTACATAATATACCTAACCATAACAATTTCAATCCATGCTTCTCTCCCATCTCTCCTCCAAATGGGAATGCCCTTCACATGCTCCCACCTAAAACACCCACACTACTAACTCCACACCTAAAATCATTGTTTCTTTGCCAACGTTAACACATTTCTAAGGTCTTGCTCAGAACATCTTTCCAAATATCTTTTGCATGTGTACCTCTGGCCTACCTTACACATATTCTCAAACTGACTTGCTCTTAATTGCAAAGCAGTGTGTATATATTATTTGTAAAACTGTTACTCCTGTACAGACTAATATTGACACATGCAACTCACTTTTTCTATTATTTATGTGGCACCTCTCTGTAATTCTGCCTTTTGTAAGTTTACAAATTTCTGTACTTACATCATATGATGCATGCAAATTCTGTATATTTAGATATATTCTAATGCTGCAAATCTGTGTACTTTATATTATGTACTGGAGCTTTTCTCCTCGGGTCTCCACTGAAAATGGGCCACAAGCCCAGCTGGACTAACCCGGTTAACAAACAATAAATAAATAATAGCTAAAAGAATGGTTCATATGTTTCCAAAACTGATAGATATGGGTCAGTGTGGTTTTGTGGAGGGGAGGCAAAAACTGGACATCATTAATAGAATGATGATCCATACTGAAGTAGAATCTAACAAAATACTGCTGTTCTTGGTGGGTCTTAATTCAGAGAAAACATTTGACAGAGTAAGCTGGGATTTTATGAGCAGGGTAATGGAAGCATTTGCATTCCCTGATACAGTAATAAGATTAATTAGGAGGAGATATGAGGGATATGAGGTAAAAATTAAAAGCGGGGGGATTCCTGTCTGATAAGTTGTGTCTGAAAAGCATTAGCAGGCATAGATATCCTCTTTCTCCTTTGTTATTTGTTATATTTAGAGCCATTGGCAAAGAAAATAGGGGACTTAGAAATTCAAGGATATAATTGACGTACTAATTAAGAAAGTTGGTTTTAATTGTAGACTATATTATTTTGCACCAAATAAAACAAGAAAAGGACATCAGTGTTGTGGAAAATTCTGAAACAGTTTCAAGTCTTTTCAGGATATAAAATTAATGAAGACAAAACAAAGGCTATATATAGCTGTAAACTATGTACTCACAAGTGAATTGGTTCAGCAATACCCATACTTATGAGGACATGATTAACTGAGGTATTTAGGAGTAAGAGTTGAAAAGCATTCTGTTATGGCAGCTAAAGATATGTGGGAAGAGACTAAACAAAAGAAAATATAAAAAATGCGAAACTGGAAGCTCTTGTTTATGGATATGGATAACAAGATACAAGTAGTGAAAATGTTTTAGTCCCTTTAGTTTTAGTTGGTATGACATGATTGACAGACCTTGATGCTTTGCGAGAGATGGCCTGCATCTGTCACCCATAGGTTTCTGGATACTGGCTAAGACTCTTTCCACCCCAATAATGCCTTTTTTAGGCAGTGTTCCAAAGAACAAATTACCACCATAACAGCTATAAATAAATACAATCTGAGGGATTGAATGTAAACTTGAACAGTATTATACATTTGATATACTAAACAAAATGGTAAGAGAATGTTACACAATAGAAAAACACACAAATGGAAAAGAATGTCATAAGTAGTTTCGTAAGCATGAGTGCAACTAAACAGATTCATAAATAACTCCCATTAAATGGAAATAGTAACCTAATGACAGACGCACAGCTAACAAATAGTTCTGTGCTACAAGGTTTGATTCCCTCAGCCTTCATTTGCCTACTATGTGACTTTGAATAGGTCATTTAACCAAACAGTGCTTTGGTACAATTGGGAATTTGGGCTGGGCTCCTTAATGATCTCTTGAACTTTATATATACAGTAGTAACTACCTATGAACAACTTCTTTAAAGCAGTAATTAAATATGCAAATGAAACTAAAAAGACTCAGGAGAATACCATATACCACTAACTGTGTTGTAAACAGTACAGCACAGTTAGGAAACAACCAAGATCTTTTCCCAAACATGGCACAAGGACTCATGAAAAAAGTGTGGTTTGATATACAGATTGCAAGATGTGACAATAAAGGTCTAAAAAATCTTACTAAAGAAAGTGCCATAAAAAAAAAGATGGCACAGGAAATTATAAATTGCTTCAATGAACATACCAAGACAATTCAGAAAATTCATGCTAATGCAAAATTTGTTATTCTATCAACTTTCTAACTTTTCTAAGAGCAATATTTAAAATGTGCCCCTGTTTTGGGGCCTTTCTCCAAACATTATTTATGGCTGTCACCAGATTTCTTTCTCTGAGAGGTTGAGAGGTGTGCCAGAAATACACTAGGGAGAAAACCTACCCAAATTGTTTGCAAGCCACAACAGTGCCAGTGCTATCAAAATCAGCAATGGAATGGAATTATGCCCGTAACAGGGCACCAATGTGAAATACCACTATAATCCTATTACCAGCCATCACCAAATTACTTCAAAATATTGGGAAAATATCAGGCACATACCAATACAACTCTGAAAATAGAAAAAAACAAAATAGTACAAGCAATGAAACAGAAGACATACCTAAACATATTTGATAACTAAAGAGACAGTAAAGTATGAACACACACCTGAACATACTGAATGCCTTAAGGAAAGACTTACCAATATACTCCAATCTTTGGTAGCTCAGCAGAGATTACATTTGCTTTTGTTGCTGGAATATCGGAAGGCTGTGTGTACTCTTCCCACACCAAGCATTAGCTGCAATAGTAATAGGAAAAATAATAACTGTGGAGCCCTAAACACAACATACAAAACCAGTAAGTAAAATATGCTCTTATATCATTTAAAAATGTATGCACATAATAAATGTATACATAAACCTAACATTTCAGTATAGGTTCTAAATAACAAGACCATAGTTTGGAAATAAAGATCCTAGTAAACATAAGCACTAGTAGAATTCAGGATGCAATTAGCAAAAAGAACAAATAGAGGACGAAAAATGTTCATTTCTTTCTCTTTTCTCCCTTAACTTCCCTTATTCAGTTTATAATACTGAATAAAAATATATAAGAATAACATTATTGTTAGCTCAACAGAGATCACATACTTTTGGTACTGGAATATCAGAAGGCTGTGGGTACTCTCCCCACACCAAGTCATTGGATTAATTGCAGTTGCCATCTTTCAGATGAAATATTAAACAAAGGCCTCATCTGCCTGAGCTGGTGGGAGTTTAGTTGGATGCAAATGATCCCACAGTACCTACGGAAAAGAGTAAAGATGTTCCCTGATGCCCTGGCCAAACTTCTCCTAGTCAGGATGAATACCACCTTGGATTTCCCATGAAAAGAGACCATTGGCCTAGTGGGTTTTATCCAGTCAACAAAGTGTAAATAAAACAAAAGTACTGAGGATTTTGTACCATAAAGTAGAACAACATGCCACCAAACGTACCAACAAGTAATAAATAAATAAATAAATAAACTGATACATAAGACGATACAAAACTAATAGTCTGTAATAGCAATGACCTATGGCTAAATGTGGGTAATGCATGGTTTAAAATTTGCATGACATTCTAATATTTGAGGAATAACGCACTTTTTATTTTTTTATTTTTGGGTTAAAATACTATATTTTTTCCTACCAAAAATGGTGAATTTAAATTACTTTTAATGTATAGCAGTGCTGTTGATTAGTTTGAAGTATATTAGTAAGTCTTTCTTTAAGGCATTCAGTATGTTATTTATAGAACCCTAGGAAAGATTATTGTTGTGCATTGAAGAAGCTCTCATTTTGGCTTAAACTGGTTTGTTGATTTATGAGACCTTTGTAGTGTAAATAAGTGTGATTAAAAGTGTCCCATTATATTTTACTAAATGTATGCATTACCATTGTTGTCAATGCTAGCATTTGTTTGTGGTACTAAGTATTGCTGTGTGCTGCAAATTCAAGAACCTAGAGGATCCAACCCATCTGCCTTATGTGATCAGGCTATGCACCTAAGTCAGATCCATGGGGATGGGGTTGAGGGGCCTAAAACTTCACAGAAGCTGCTCTAGCACACAACCAGTGGACATAGCTGCCGGCTGTCATCTAATTCCTGTTGAAGATGGTGCATGATTGCAGTGAAACAGGGAATTCTCAGTGCAGCATTGAGAGATATGGTAAAGTCCTTGACTCAGTAAAAAGTACTGTAGCTCATTGGATAGCAAGTTCTGTATGACTAGAGTAAAAGCATGACGCCTGTAGAGACATGAGACACAAAAGCAGAGTCATCTTACTCCATTGACGTTTTAGTCATGTGCAGAGCCCCCTAGTGCCAAATGACTCACATCCCATATTACTTCTGACTTAAAGGTATGCACTAGTAGAATTCAGGATGCAATTAGCAAAAAGAACAAACAAAGAATGAAAAATGTTTATTTCTTTCTCTTTTCTCCCTTAACTTCCCTTATTCAATTTATAATACTAAATAAAAATATATAAGAATAACAAAAGGCATAAGTACAACAAAATTGCCTCTGTAAGTTATACAATGTATGATATACATTGATTTTTAGATGGATCACTAGGTTACAGAGTAATGCTGAGAATCAAACATCAAAACCAAATGAGAATATTATTTGATTTCATCAACGCCGTATTCAGCCTTTATCTATGAGTGATTTCTTAGTCAAGCTATTGTAGCACTGTTTCAGTTTCAAGCTATTCTCAGTGAAAGCATTACAATGATAAGAAAGTTAGGCTTTGGAAAATGATTTCGTGATAGATACTATATTGAAGTTTGATAGCTCTGGTTGGGATTTAGCAGACTGACTCATCAGCATATTCCTGCTCTGGGATATCCAGTAAGTGTCTTCATTTCCTCCTGCTTCACCTATATTTCATCTCTCTAAACTACATAAAATTTGGGGCTTTGATGATGACCTACAATATCTGTTTTGTCTGTAATTTCTGACCAAACTTTTGATGCATGTCACTTCTACCCATTATCTTTCTATTAAAAATGGCAATCTTTTAGTACTTTTCTCATTAAACTGTTGGTGTTTTAAATGCCTTTTGATCAGAAATCCTGATAGTTGCACTTTGCTTACTATAATGTTCAATGAGAAAGGTGTTGGGAGGTTTGATCTCAGCCTTCTTTCATATGTTCATAGGCTAACAACCACTAAGGACCTTATAAGCCTAATCATGCAGCCCAAATGTGACCCACAAATTTGATTCATATAGGTGTGATTACTAACTGTCTCTCTCCATCAGAGACATAGGAGCCAGACAGCTTAAAGAGGGATAGGGAGTAGTTTCCATTAACACTTCTGGAGAGCATGGTCCTGTGGCTTGTTGTAGAGTATTTCTGTAGTCTACCAATGCAAAATGGTAGTCCATTTAATGGATAATATTTAGACAATATATTCTTTGTCTCAAAAATCTGACTTGCCTATGGGATTGTGGACATCCTGGGCTCAGTGCAACATTCTGGAATTCCAGTGATCTTGAACAGTTTCTAAACTCTTGGCACACAAACTGTGGACCATTATCTGGTATAATCTGTTCTGGTGTTTCTTGTCTTGTAATACTGAGTTAAGAATGTTAATTACTGATGTGGATATCATAACCCTGAAATGAACGACTTTTGGACATTAACAGTAATAATCAACATGCAGTACTAAAAAAAAAAAACATTATTATGCTGAAACCATAATTTTCTTCTTTTAGCCGCAGTAACCTTATATTACATGAGGTGTCAGCTCCTCCTTTTGTTTTGGTTTTGGTGCATCATGTTCTATGTTTGCATTGTCCCATTTGGCCAATATGTAATATCTCTGGCTCTCCCCGGCATGTAGACTTTCCCAAATGGGATTATTGAATGTCCAGCAGCAGCAGCATTTGGTTCCTTAACTGAGCTAATTAATTACTGTATCATAGACCTTATATACGAGATAATCTTGACATTATAGATTTTATCTGCATTTATTGCAGCTGCTTTAAGTTTCTAAGGTGTCACTGGTGTCACAATCAATAAAACTTCCAAATCCTCTTCTACTAAATCATCCTTCTGCTCATTCACATAAGCTCAATTTAGCTTGTCAGCAATATGCATTGTCTTCATAGGCTTATACTGCCCTTTGGCATTGTACTTTTGAACACTTAGCAGCATGTATTCTAACAAAGGTAGTGCTTTGACTACCAACTTCTTGAAAGCACTTTATTCGGGTTTGCAATCTGTCTCAGTGATAATTATGTGATTTCTATAATCCAAAGACTGTGGGTTCAGCGTTTCCATTCATTCTGTACATACCTGGTCTATACATCTGTTAAGGTTTTTGAGGTATAGGCAATAGGTTTGGTGTCTTATAGTTTACTACTTCTAGTCCTTGTTGGGTTGCATCCACTTGTATTGCTATTGGCAAGGCTGCAGCCTCATAATATTGACTGTAGGTACAATTGTTACCAGTCTCTTTAGTAGCTCAAAGCTTATAGCCCAATCTTCTGACCAACTTCAAACTGTATTTTGTTCAAGTAGCTTTTTTGAGGTATAGTTATATCTGACAAGTATTTTAGAGCCTTGGACAAGTATTGTACCATCTCCAAGAATCATGTTAATGAAGGTTTGTCTGTTGATGTTTGCATATTTACAATATCATGGACTTTATCAGCATCTGGCTGTAACCCATGAGCAGCTGGAAACTGAACCTTGTACTTCAGAGATGACACACTAGCCTGACACTTTCCTTTTCCCAGCTTCAAACCTTCTGATCTTAATCAGTTTACCAGCTTCATTAATTTGATGTCATGTTGTTGGTCTGTGGTACTCCAAACCAAAATATCCTCAGTAGTACTTACATCTTAACCAGCTTCATGGCATAGATAGATAAAGCCTTGACTACAGCACAGGTGACCCAAGTTTGATTAGCAGCTTGTGAGTCAGTGGGACCTGGCTGGGAAAGATGAGAGAGAAGGGAGTGAGTATCTGCTGCCAGCTCACCCATCCTGTGTAGAGGGAGGTGGTTACAGGTGAGACCTGGTGTTACACCCAGTAGAGTCTGAGCCTACTGATCCTGCACTGTCGGAATGCATTTGCACATGTAAGCTGAGGGGAAATCAGAATGTGGAAGCATATTTTTCCTGAGGGGACAGCAATAGCAGAGCTCAGAAGAGTTGCTGGGGTGGAAGGGGTTGCTTCTAGAGGCAGAAGATTGGCTGCATCACTGCCTGACTCTCACCAGGGAAGGGAAGGCCAATTGTGATTTTTGGGCAAGAATGAGTGGGCCATAGGGCTCTCACCTAGTCCATGGATGTCCAGCTCCAGTTCCTGCAAAAATGAATGGGCCATTTGGATGGAAGAATAAAGAGTCATTGGGTAAGGTCATGTGGAGATTGAAATAAATAATATTTACAACATCTAGGTCTTCAATCATATCAGCTACAGCACAATGAAGGCCCTTTGGAGATAATTAAATTCCAAATGGTGATCTCAAAAATCTACATCTGCCTGAGGGTGCATCAAAGTTACACAGCTGGAAGCCTTTTCTAGTTTAATCTCAGTTCTTGATTAGCCTAAAACAGTGAAAAGAAATGTATATTAGATGCAATAGCAAATTCTTCAAGTCTACAAGGATTAATGCTCTAGCTGAACTAGTTTGTTAAAGTATTTCTTGTACCTCTATACAAATCCTAACTTTGCCATGTTTCACAATAGTTAGCATGCTTGTGACTTCTCCAGTAGCCTCTGTCTGTTTGACTATAACTTCAGGCAATTTTGTACATTTAAACTTTGTTTTGCCATTTCTCTAAGAGTTACAAGCAATTTTATTTAGATCATGTATCAATAGTACAGCTTCTAGTGATACAATATTATGTTTCTGAGCCTCTTAGGTCCTCAAGCAGATCAGAGCACTGGCCTAGAATTTCTCTTTCAGATTCTGACTTAAGCTTATGCATTTGCAGAGATACAGTTAAAACAGACACATTTTCTGTACTGTCTCTGTTTCCCCCTAAGCATGTCTGAAAAAATGAAAATTCTTAGTTTTCTTCAGTTCACTTCGTTTGTAGACTTAATCAGTTTCTGTTGAAAAAAAAAAACAACAAAAAAAAAAAACACCCAGTCATACAGCAAACTTCCATTTTAATACACAAACCAGTTGTCATCACAAATTATGTAGGACTTTATCAAAACTGATTTTAAAACCCTACTAGGTGGTTTTAATTAACTTCACTAAAACCATGTGATACATACATCTAGTTGATCATGGTTTATTATAGCAATAACCCACACCTGGGTGTGGGTAATGCTGGATTTACCCAAGGTTGGTGTGGTTTGGTCATGAGGGCGAAGCCCAAGTGACCAAACAAAAACAGCCGTGGGTAAATCCAGCATTACCCACACCCAGAAGTGGGTTATTGCTATTATACAATGACATTATTTAAGAAAAAAAATAATTACTTTTCTTAAATAATGGCATTGTATAATGCCTCCTTACTGCCCTTCCACAGCTGTCTGGTATTCTGCGGCAGTTCTGATGTACTGCACATGCGTATGCTTATGCAGTACATCAAAGCTGTGGGCAAAAGCAATGGAGAAAGCAAGATCTCTGTTGCCTTTTACAAACTGTCTCGCTATGTTAAAGGAGTTAAACATAGCGAGACAGCTTTTAAAAAAGCAACGGAGAATCTCCGTTGCTTTTTTTAAAGCTGTCTCGGTATGTTAAATCAATTTAACATAGCGAAACAGTTTTGAAAAAAGCAATGGAGAAAGCAAGATCTCCGTTGCTTTTTACAAAGTGTCTCGCCATGTTAAAGGAGTTTAACATAGTGAGACAGCTTTAAAAAAAGCAATGGAGAATCTCCTTTGCTTTTTTAAAGCTGTCTCGCTATGTTAAACCCATTTAACATAGCGAGACACCTTTTAAAAAAGCAACAGAGATAGGAAGATTTCCGTTACTTTTTTTAAAGCTGTCTCGCTATGTTAAACACGTTTAACATAGCGAGACAGTGTATAAAAAGAAACGGAGATCTTGCGTTCTCCGTTGCTTTAAAAAAGTTATACTAATGGAAAAAGGTCTGGTCGCCTCTCTGATTTACAACGTGCACGCTGACCAATCAGCATGCACATTTTAGAATATTAATGGAGGGCCGTTGTATAACAGTTATTAGGGAATCTTGAATACTAAAGTCTTAAATACATCAGATAAAAACATACCTATATGAAAATGCATCTAGCTAAACGATTATAGAAATATAAACTTCTCTAAAGCAAATTTCACACTCCTCAAAACCAAGGTGGAATCCTTCAAAGCTGACCAATCAGCGTGCACATTTTAGAATATTAATGGAGGGTCGTTGTATAACAGTTATTAAGGAATCTTGAATACTAAAGTCTTAAATACATCAGATAAAAACATACCTATATGAAAGTGCATCTAGCTAAACGATTATAGAAATATAAACTTCTCTAAAGCAAATTTCACACTCCTCAAAACCAAGGTGGAATCCTTCAAAGCCCCCGGGCCTGTGGAAAATACGGCCCAGACCGCAGAATCCTTTATAAATGCATTCTATGAACACCTTCAGGAATGCATGGATCATGCAATCCCAAATAAAACCAAGACCCAATCCTACAAAGGCAGACGTCCTGTCTGGTGGACCCCAGCCATAAACAAACTATACAATAGAAGGAGGAAGCTACTAAATGATAGAGCAAAATCCCAAAAAGGGAAGGCATCTCTGATCAGTATTAGCAAAAAACTACGGGCACTCATAAAACCGCCTAAGGCCAGCTTCAAGAGAAAAATTGCACAGGACACTAAGGATAATCACAAGGCTTTGTTTAGTTATGTTAGGAACCTGGGTGGGAATTCCCAAATATGCTCAGAATTAGTCCAAAATGACAAAAAATACACAGAACCCACAGATGTTGCCAACATCCTAGCTGACAGGTTCAGTGCAAACTCCCCCCCCTCCCCACCAAAAGGGCAAATATCTATCCCAGCAGAGTGCTGCCCCCCTGACATCTCAGATGCTAAGGTAAGAGCCGCCCTCTCCAAAGCAAAAAACACAGCATCAATGGGACCAGACGGTGTCCCGGGCTGGGTCCTACATGAACTACAAGAAGAGCTAAACCCAAACATAAAACTACTGTTCAATCTCAGCCTTACTACAGGATATGTACCCAAAGAGTGGGGTAAAGCAACAGTGGTCCCTCTCCACAAAGGTGGTGCCTCAACGGATCCTGGAAACTATCGCCCCATAAGCCTGACTAGCTTGGTCTGCAATCATGCATCATGGACCTCATAAATAAAGATATTGGGGACCTACAGACACTGGAGCCTACCCAGTTCGGCTTTGTTAAGGGCAGATCCTGCCTCTTAAACCTGGTTGATTTCTTTGAAACAGTCACCAAGGCCATTGATGAGGGGAAGGTGGTCCACACAGCCTACCTGGACCTCGCAAAAGCCTTCGATACAATACCCCACTCGGGCATTATAGATAAGCTCACCAGCTTAAATATAAACCCCTATGTCACTAGATGGGTTGCAAACTGGCTCAAGGACAGAACCCACATGGTTAGAATTGCTGGAGCCATGTCAGACTCCAAACCAGTTACAAGTGGCA
This sequence comes from Protopterus annectens, assembly GCF_019279795.1. Taxonomy (NCBI): domain Eukaryota; kingdom Metazoa; phylum Chordata; order Ceratodontiformes; family Protopteridae; genus Protopterus; species Protopterus annectens. Next base: position 505,981,253 of record NC_056731.1, on the reverse strand, counting down.
TCCCACAAGGCTCAGTCCTGGGACCTCTCTTGTTCGGTATATATTTCTCGGAGGTACAGGCCAACACGGAAGGACTGTGGCTGACCAAGTTCGCAGATGACTGCAAACTGGGCGCCATAATCGACTCTCCAGCCGACACAAGCATCCTCCAAAAGGGCCTCATAGAAACAGACAACTGGTGCCAGAGCCATGGCCTCAAGTTAAATGCCAAAAAGTGTATAGTCATCCCCTTTGGCAAAACAAAGTGCCCACAAATTACCACATAGGTCGTAATCCATTAAGTACAGAAGAAGTAATTAGGGACCTGGGGACCCAAGTTGATAGCAGTCTCTCATTTGACAACCACGTGGCCAAAGTGGTTAGAAAAACATTTTATATAGCCCACCTAATCATGAAGGGTTTCACATCTAGATCAGGGGAGGTCATCGTGCCTCTTTACTCATCCCTCATCAGGCCCATAATTGAGTACAATGCCCCTTTTGGGATGTACCTTACCAGACACCTGCAGCAACTGGAAAGACCCCAAAAGTACCTCACCAAGAGGATCAAAGGGCTCAAACAGATGCCATATGCTGCCCGGTTAAAGAAACTTCAGCTCTACTCAGTGGCATACTGCCTGTTCAGGGGCGATCTGTGCCTGACATATAAAGCCATGTCCAACCCGGAATTAATGGACATGCTGCACCTCAGAAAATCCAAATCCCATCGAGCTACGCGCTCGAGAGACTTGAACTTCAGCACTGAAATAAATAGCACATGCTGGAGGGACAGATTCATAACCCAGAGGCTCCCTTCACTCTGGAATAAAATCCCAGTCCAGGTTAGGCAGAGTCCCTCATTGACTCTCTTCAAGAGGAATCTTGATGAGTGGATGAGAGATCGTAGGTTTAACCCGGGTATCACTTCTGTGTCACTGTTAGACAGAGGCACAGTATACTAACCTCGAAAAAGGGCATAGCAAAATTAATTTAAAATGGGTGGTGAAAGCCAAACACATTCTGGCTAGGCCCTAGGGCAGATAGCCTAGTATGAACCTATGAACCTAAATATATTTTTAGATAATATTAATCAAATGCAAGTAGATCTAAGTTTCAAAACTGGAAATAAAGAAATGATATCAACACCAGGAAATACTGTAGCATTTAAATGCATATTCCAATTTTTGTTTCCATGGCCTTTCCATTTTGTTTGTATATATCTTGTGTATAATGAAAAATAACCATTTTTTATGAGTAGGACAATTCAAAATATGCTTAAACAAAATATTATTTGTATTTTTATTTTTGATATCTAAGGTACTCATATATTCTATTTCTTAAATACCACTCAGTTCATTTTTGAAATTTGTGGTTGTTGAATCAGTTTCTGTGCTGACATTGACATAGCACTGCTCAAACAGTCATCTTGAGTGTTCCAGTTGTTTTTGTTCCTCGTTTCTTGAATGCTTGGATGGACAGGAGCTACGCTTCACATGTTGTCTGTAAAATGTACTTCTGTTTCTTGTTGTAATCATGTCTTAAATTTCCAGCTGCAATGACATACAAGTAGTTTTGCCTAGTATGTTGGATTGCTTTAAATGAAATACCAATGCTACAATCTGAAATAATGTCATGCCCAGAATATGACAGCAACATGTATGCATATTTACTTAAATTGTGTTTAAAGACTACATTTTGAATGTGGCAGTTATTCAGACATTATTTCTCAGTGTCAAGTATAAATAAAATGGGTTTGCCATCTAGCCACATTTTTCCCTGTCAAAATTCTAGTACTCATTCTTGGTTTTATTATTAATTGTTTTTTCACACAGCTCTTTTTCAGTTACTTTGTGCTGATAGCTTACACAGGGTATAAAAACTGCATTATTATGGCACTCATAGGCATTTCTGCCATGTATTAATTGCTTGCCTCCATAATATTAATCTATTGTGACTTCTTTTTTTAAAACACTCTTGCATAATGACCAGTAGTTCACACATTCTGCAAATGTTTTATTTTTTTATTTTTCTTTATAACTCTTCATTTCATGCCTGGAATTCAGTGTTTAGATGCAGATCTTTAATGTTCACCTACAGTCCCATGTGAGTTTTTCCTTTTCCTTTTACTTCATTATTTTAATAATGTTTGAAGGTCCCTCCACAATGTCCATTGTATATCCTGCTCAATGGTATAGATGGATGATGTTCTAACTATGCCCCATGCCACCTAAGGTTGATTACAAAGTTAGGCATCTGACAGATCTAGATGGAAGGATGGGTGTGTTGATGTGGGCAGATAATTCAAGTCATGATGGTGGCTGGGACTTAGAATGATTGCCAGGATTGGTGTGTGGAACAGCAAAGGAAGCGTTGTTGTCTTAGGGCTCAGGGAAGGCATGCCATCAAAGGCCATACTTCATTTCCTGCCAAGCCAAATGGCAGAGGGTGGATAAAAGAAAAGCCTGGCGGATAAGGAAAATGTACAGGTAGTTGTTCCAATAAAGCTACAGGACACTGCTCTTCACTTCCCCTTTCCTTCATGCTAGCAGTTATAAAACTGGGTGTGGGGGCATACCAAGGTTGGGAGTAGAAGCTACAGAAGGGGGGTGACTTGTAGACAGTAGTCAAACTGCAGCACCAGGAATCCCAAATAATAATGTCAGTTTTACACATTTCACAAGTATTTCAGTTGTAGATTTTTAACAGTACTCTTGATAATTCACTGGTGTGACATACATCTATGGCTTTTTCTCATGCCAAATCTGCTTCTCTTGAGTAGACCTCCTATACGGTCATTTCCCATGCAACAGAATATCTCTGATTAAACACTTTATTTTCTGATTAAAAAAAACAAAAAAAATGATGAATAAAACTAAAAAAAAAAAAATGAATAAGTCCACTGACAAAAAGCACAAATAAGTTAATCTGAGTGCTTTCATCCAAATGAATCAAAAATTCACCAGAAATAATGGTCTCAACAAAATGGAATGTGATAAATAGTTTCTAAACAATCGTGATCATAGTCATGTGACACCAAATGGATAAAAACACATTAATAATGCTACTAATAAAAGTCTTTTAAAATATATACATAAACAGAATTAACATAAAATCATTATTTATTAAAATAGACACAGGTAAGACTTAAAGGAACATTGCAGGAACACATTTAAAAAAAGCATATTTTTTAGCTTTTCGTGAAGGTCCCGACATTGCAAAGTTGTATGCACCAGAAATACAGTCTAGTATTAAGTTTATTGTGTTTGTTTCACAATAGTTAGCATGCTTGTGACTTCTCCAGTAGCATCTATCTGATGAAATGAAGAGTTATAAAGGAAAAAAAAAAAATTTTGCAGAATGTGTGAACTACTGGTCATTATGCAAGAATGTTTCAAAAAAAGAAGTCACAATAGTTGCAACTGCCCTCCTGGGGGCAGACATCCTGATTAGAGTTTGCTTTCTTCTGAATCTATATCTTTCCCATAAATCAGTGCGAGAGCAAAGACAGAGATTATAATGACCATGTCTGGACTATTCTAGACCCATTGATTTAGAATGGAATAACTGAGAAGTAGTGCTAATTTTGAGAGACCTCAGTAAAAGTATCACTTACTGTTCTGAAGTGCCCCTCACAAATGTCCTTCCTACTGGTGTGTTGCACATTCTGTGAAAAAAGCTCTTGGAAGCATCAACTAACTGCTGAGATAACACACTTTTTTAGAGTCTCAGTTTTTATAAATTTCAGTTAATTCTCAAATGACTCCTTCCATCATCCCTTCTTTAGTCAGTTAGTTATTACATTTCCTGCCCTACAAGGTTCACTAATTAGTCTTCTATGGGTAACAATACACTTCAAACAGATCAGTCTGCCTGGTGTGCCAGTAAAAGCGTTCCCTCATTTCTCTCCTTATTCTTGTCATCTTAATAGCACTTTCACAGTAAATAATGTTACAAAATCCTTTTATCAGTCTTTAATGTACAGGAGTGTAGGTAATCCTGAAACCGTGGTCTGTAATATACAGAGATTACAATTCATATTGTTTGCTGAAAGCTAATGCTCTTTATCACCGAAAAAGAATGACCTTATATGAGACAGAGCTTTACATAACAATACAGTCCTCATCCATGTTACCTTTCAGATAGGCCAGTGGTGTTGTCTTCTACTTTATATTACTAATGTTGTAGTAAGTATATATTCATTGATGTTTACACTATCTTTTTTCATGTTACTTACTACAATTGTTCCCTAAGCACAATACAATGCCTATTAATACTGTCCCTAACAGGTGCATACTTTTCTGGTTCAATGTCAATAATATTTTCCAATGTACACTGCTACAACAATATTTTCTATTCACTGTTATCCAAAATTTCTGACAGCTCTTTGAAAAGCCAAAAACAAGCAACTATCGTTGTAAAAATGTTTCAAACAATTTGCAGTTGGTAGTTATAATTCTGTAAACTAGTTTTTGTTATTTTCTGTACTACACCTATCCCAAAGTGCTCATCATTTCCCACTCAGATCTGTTGCAACTCTCATACCTCATAATGTACCATCCAAGAATGAGCCAATATGCACCTCTTTATAACCAGAATTGCAATGCCTGTGGACAAAACCAAGCATCTAAGGTCAGGCCAACACCTTATCCCAGTGTACCAGTAACTTTGTAAATTAACAGTGATAGCATACACATCACACTGACAGCACCCACACATATAAGACAGATGGACGGACAGAAATACACACAAACATTAGCTCACATACAAATGCACATTCTGATGTATATACTGAAACCCATAGTCCCTCCTACATGTGCCACCACAATCAGGTATCATTAAAAGGAAAAATATATATTTCCAGGAGTAAAATACTGTTTATGTGACATATGTCTTAAAGTATACTGGCATGACATTATCAAACTGATGATTAGTATAATAAAGATAAGTTAACAAAAACAATTAAACACAGTTCTGTGTTGCAGCATTTATCCACCCAGCACACTGACAGAGAGACACACACATGCACACAATGTACCAGTGAACCATGTTACTTTGCATAGCTCTCCATCAATGATGATCCATCCTGAGGGGACCACAGGTGCTGCTATCTGCTCATGGCAGGATCTGTTGTCTGTTTAGACTTTCTTGTCTTTCCTTTGGCTGGTTATCCGCTCAGGGCACCCAACAGTTGTTGCAGCAAGCCCACAGCACTGACACCAAAAGTTCTCTCAACAAGGAAGGTATCCATCTAGCTCTGCTCTATAGTTCTCCATTACAATATCCACACTAAGCACACAGACAGACACACACACCTTATGTGGACATAATACATGATACCTTTGAATGAGATGTGCCAAAGAACCTAAGTACCTGCTGAACCAGTTTACTGAAACTGTATACTCACAGCCTACAGTTCCATACAAGCATCAATTCATCTTTCTCTGCATGAGCATTATAAATTTTCAGTATATCACCAGTCTCAGACAGTTTCTGAATCACCAAAAATACCTCCTATCACTGTCAGAAGCTTAAGGAATAAATTAGTGAAAAATAGACCACTTCACTTATCTGTTAAGCAAAAGCTAAATAAAAGGAACCAACAGCTACTATGCCCCCATGTTGAATCTATTTGGAAAACTGCACCTGGGTCTCATAGCATTATAGCACCAGTTTATCCTTATAGTAATAACAAAACTTTGACTGCTAGTCTATGCATCAGCAAATGCAGCATCACACAGTACTGCAAGTAGGGGAGATGGCATGCCAAACAAATGCAGTCTGATGCTCATCTACTGTCAATGTACATACTGCTCATGGAAGATAGGCCTCCTCATAAGCAGGACACACACACTTACAAGAGAAAGAAGCCTCTGCAACTTCAGCTTTGTTATAAGCACTTTTGATGCATCAGCTGATGCAAATGGATGAGAAAATATATGGCATGACTAATCTGTGTGAAGGGTGTCAGATAAGCCATATACTGTTTTTAAACTTCCTTAATAAATTATATATGTGTGCCTAGCTACACATATGGTTACAGAAAAAAACAGAGATAAAAGTTAACCATTGGTTCACTGCACTACTTTTTTGTGAAATACTTAGCCAAAAAAAAAAAAAAAAAAAGGAGAAGAGGGCATTACATTGGACAGCAGGGAATCAGGGAACAGTAGATCCATGATCTGCATATATTGTAAGGTATAGTAATCCATCAACAAAACAGATGTATGCAACAACTATTTGAGAGAAGAATAGTTCCCCTGCTTTCATGGCAGAGTAAAATAGTCTGCTGCATACATAATTAAAAGTGGACATTTGTAGAGCAAAATGAGAAGAAGAAGGTGATCCTTGGGCAGTTCTTCACCAAAAACATAGAAAAAAACAAAGGACATTATTACTGAGCCATCCCAGCACCCATATTGTCTGAACAGCAATGTGAGAGTGTTACAGGATTGATGCTGGCTGCAGGGATGAAACAAATGGTCAAAATTACCATCTCTGTATTCGTATCCTATAGTAGTAGATTCAAAAGTTAGGGAAGAAACACATTTCAGGAAAGAGGAAACATATACAGAAGCTGCAGTGGTCCTTTAATTTTTTTTTTTTGCTGTCATATTCAAACCACTCACAACAGAAAGTATGCTAATTACAACCTGGCAATGTACTGTTATTTAGTTTAATCTGACATACCAGTTCTTTATAAGCGAGTAGGCTTTCTCCTCAACCACATCTATAGGGTCTTGTTAGTCTTTCAAGAATGACAAATAGTTTCCTAAAATATTTACAAAAGTCAGAGAGTGGGATTCAATAAGGCTACTGTGAGGTGTAGATCTGGTGTACACCTCGCAGTAACCATTTCCTCTTCAGAGACAGCCATACCAATGCACTACACAACTGCAGAGGACTGTCTCTGCAGCTTACTGCAAATGCTAATGAGATATTCTGTAGAAGCAACTACTGGTAATTAGCCATATACTTTCTCCTACAAATGCCTGCAGTAAGGCATTTACTTAACCGAGCAATTCTTTGAATTGCTCAGCTGCATAAGTTACGTTTGGCCCTTTTTGCTTGTGTTTATCCAATTGTAGGAGGTAAGTTTGGACAAGAAGTGTCAGGGATGTGTGTATGTGTTGAGTAGTTACTAAGTGTATGTATGTGTTTGTATGAGGGAAAGGATGACTGTGTCTGAGTGCATTTGCTGAATGGGGGCTGTGTCTGCATGCATATATGTTTGCATTTATGAGTGCATGTGTGGGGGGGTGTCATGCTACCACACCCTCCTAGCTTAATAAGTAACCCCTGTGTAACACTGGGGGAGACACTAGACACCAGAGGTAATCTTTATTTTGTGCCTTAGAGGTACTTAACAAGTAATAAAATAAAGTTTTATAACACAAAAGACTTGGAGCAGTGGAGGGAAACACTAGATACCAGGTATACCAGGGATAACTATTTATATTAGATTCAAGCACTGTATCGCTGGCCACCTACAGAAAGTATTAATCACTTTCACCACCACAAGACACCAGTGATACACCTGAAGACCTACGTTTAAAAAAAATAAAGTAAAGGGAAGGCTCATACCCTGCAACTGTGCCACAGTCAGCAGCAGCCTTAACCCACTATGCTACCTGATTAGATAATGTAGCAGTTTTTTTCTTTTTTACTTAATATGAAGTATGTGACTGTAATGTGTGGCATTATTCAATGACTGGTAATGATAAGAGGGATAGGGCAGCTTTAAAAAGCAACATCAGGAGCATCTTGTAAAAGCAGGGAGAGACAGTTGATAGGAAGGGAATGCTTCAGGACAAAGCTGGAAGTAACTTTAAACGACACAATGGAGACTTTTTCAACTACTACTTGCACTCACTTAAAAAGTTAATAAATCAACAGGTCTAATATCATAATGAACTTTTTAAGAAGTATGAAATTCTAATGTCTGGAATTAGTGATTGACAGTAAGGATTTATGATTTACAAGGGCAGGGACAAAAAATTAAGAAGATACTGTCAACTTAGGGACAGGTAAGAAGTATGTTGGTGTGTGTTTGTATGTGCGTATATCTGAATGTTTGCATGTACATGAGAGAGTGAATTTGACTATGTCTGAAAGATGATGATTTGCACTCCTGGCAGTTAAGGGCAATTCAGAGACAAGCATATTACCTCTTAATGACTTCATACAATATAAATAACTGTGTCTGTCCTTGACAATAGCAAAAACAAAAACAAAAATGCCAATCGAGGCATTGATGATACAATTTAGTCTTGTTTATCATGTTAAATGGCAAAACCAAAAAAAAAATTCTCCCAGTGACAAAGAACCAGGTTAGGAGACACAGGAGAGAAGGCTGCACACATGGTGACCCTGTCATTTTTTTAAAAAATATCACTGTCAGACATGAAATAATTATTGTTTAAAATCTATGCCATGAAACTGCATATAATATTGATGTAATATGTATTTAATTCTTCAAATATAATCAATATCTGCCTAAACAATTCAACATTTAAATCATGCAGAACACAAGACAAAAGGTCCTCCGATTTCAGCTGTGACTAAATGACACTCAATTCCACATGATCTTGTTTTTTTTTTTTTTCAAAAAAATGATTAAGCTCTTATATAACAGAAACAAAACATTTGGTTCAGATGTATATGGAAAGTCTACATTTTGAAAATGTATTTAAAAATAGCTATCCTTTTTGGCAAAACAGAAATTTGGTTAATGGTGTTCTTGTTAGATTATCAAGAATTATTATGAAAGCTAAATTTCAGAGTTATTAAGTTAGTGTACTTCATGATAAAAAATAGTCTTCAGAATTACTTGAAGAAGTTCATGTTGAAGTAAGGAAGAATATGGCTAAAACATTGACACTGATTTTAAAACTGAAGGAGAACCAAAAAAATTCTAAAAACCTCAACAAAGCTATGGTTTTAACACACAATGCCGGTAGTCAATATGAAAAATGATTTTTTATGAAAAATTAGATGATCACAATTAACATTAAAACTTAATGAACAAGTTGAACAACAAACTGCTTGCTGTGTGCAAAATAAGTGGATACATCAAATGTAGGATAGAATAAAAGTTATGGAAGTTTCTTTCTCACAGAAAACATGGTGCATTCAAATATAGTAGTTGCAATGACTGTACTTATGTTTAGGAAGGGGGTTTATTGAAATTCCTAATTATAACATGATTATTTCATCCATAGGGCATTATGATTGCACTATTGCAGGAGTGATGTATGTATGAGTTCGGAAATGATGGTTGATTCTTCTGATGAAGTTCAACTGAAAGGAACAAAAGCCCTTCATCCTGTGTCTGTTACTTCACAAGAAGGTTAAAGAAATTGTCTTTTTCTAGTTTGCATTTCCACCATATTTTACACATCCCTCACCCTTCTCTTCATCACTGATCACTTAATTTTCTACTTCTTTAATACTTTAATCCTATCTCTACTTTCTTGTATGATTTCATCTCTAGTTTTGTTGTTTAACATTTCATTATAACCCATTTAAAAGTGTTCTGGTTTCTTACATTTATAATAAACTGCAACACAATTCTTTTCAATATGACCCTTTCCCCAAATTGCATTAAATGTCATTCAGTCTCACAAAAAACATGTTTTTAGTTGTCCTAGTATCCCATAGTACCTCTTTTTCCTTCAGAATTATAACACTTGATGTATGTTTTTTTCCAATTTTAAACTAACCATAGAATCTCACCCTTAAGTCCATAAACCGCCTTCCATCTTTTTCATTTTTTAAGTCATTAATACTCACAAATTTTTTCTTTAATCCTCAAAATCTTCTTTTTCTGTATCAGTTCAAAACTGTATTGTTAATGTCTTTAAAATTTTCAGTTTGTGATGTTATCACATAACAGTTGCATAGGAAAAACATGATTTGCATTTCACGAAAAAACACAAAGTTGCAGTTTTCCAAAAATGTTGTCATCCCTTCCCCAGTTTCAAAAATAATCTCCCCAACATCTCTTTTCCTACCTTAATCAGTGCTTTTATGTGTGTCAATTTTATGTTCAATGGTTTAATTAAATTGTGCCACATTTCTTACCTGTTCAGTACTCTTATCAGTTTTTGCGTGTATTCTTAATGTATAATTTTTCTTCTTACTTTTTTCCTTTGGTAGGTACAGCTGCTACCTGCCAGTATACTCACATAAGCTTTTCTTTTTAAGTTCTCATTTCTATTTTCCACCTCATTTCCTCTGTCATACCCTGTCCTTTTTCTTCTTCTTTCTGCATCTTATCCATAATATCACTCCATAATTTCAATAATACCATTTGGTTCTTCTACTTCCAACAACCATTGTTGTATTCCACCTTGCAACCTTCCTGACTGGAGGGTTGTAAACTAAATCTCCTCCTCCTTATCTTTTCCTTTGATTTATCAGCACTTTGAATATTTTGAAATAATTTTCTCTGAAAAATTTCTTCTGAATCGACTACAACATGCTCTTCTCTCCTCACCACTATTCTGCTTTCTGCCATGTTGTTATTTATGTTTCTCCTGCCACCTACCACTGCACTTGGAATGGGAGGCATGCACATTCCTATCATAGGGGAAGTTTCTTGATGCCCTGGCCAATTTATCCCACTACTGAAATTACCACACATCAGGTCTCCCCAGAAAAGTGTCTACTAGCCTACTGGGACTAACCTGGTTAACAAGGAAGAAATAAAAAAATATATTCCATTATCTTTCTTCTCTTCAATAACTGTTAGACCCCCTTTCAAAATCAATATTATTATTGTATCTTTTCCTTTGTCCCTCCTTCCCTGGTGCTCTGTTGCATATCCATTCTGAAATCCTTTCTTTATCAAATTCATTTATTCTTTTCTATATAAATGTGTCTCCTATATAATCTTCTATATAAATGTGTATCTGCACCCTATACTTCTTAATACAATCCAGTACTCTTTGTTTCTTGTATATACCTACAGTGCCATTTACATTCTGTAACACACATGATAAGACAACCATTCTATTAAAAAATGTTACTTTCACATATTTTACATGAGTTTTTTTAATATATATTTCCAACTTAGAGGCACTAGTGAGCCTGTAATTTGGCTGCATGACTATAGTTTGATACATTAGTGATCAATATTCAAAAATGAGAACAACATTATTGAAATGAATGAAAAATGACAGCTGAAGCCCAGTGATCTGATGTTGTTAATCTTCTTTCCATTTATCACTGATGGGTTCTGTTCTGAGTCCTTGGAACCGAGTCGGCCTAATACCAAGCTCGCTCCAGCCAAAAGCTCTCGAGCTAAGCTTCTACCCATAGTGCCCTTCTCCCTGTTACCTCAGATCTCATTTGCTGCATAGCCATAAAGCCGCATTTCAGCCAAGCTCTCAGCTAAGTGAAATCTCTTAGGATATTTTATAATTTTTCCTTTTGCTTGTGGTTTATATTGATATTTCTATAGCCTTACAGTTATATTTAGACCTTTCATTCTGTTTCTACCCGTTTGGTAAACTTTGTTAAGTACCATTGTGGTATTTCTTGAATACCATTGTTGGTATTTCTTCTCTTTTCCCTTTAACTAGTTGTGTGTTTTTTGACATATTTCATATTTTTTTAGTGTATTCTTAGATATTTTAGACTCTGAGGTAGTAGAGTTTGAATTTTTTTCTCTAGTATTCTACTTGGATTTTGTGTGTAAATTTAATGATGTCGGATAAAAAGGGCACATCTGGTTTGAAATATTGTGCTTCATGTAAGGGTAAACTTCCTAATAGTGACGCCCATAATGATTGTGTTTATTGTTTGGGGGTATGTGTTTGTATGGGGGAAAGGATGACTGTGTCTGAGTGCATTTGCTGAATGGGGGCTGTGTCTGCATGCATATATGTTTGCATTTATGTGTGCATGTGTGTGTGGGGGGGTGTCATCTACCACACCTTCCTAGGGGTCCACGTAATCAGGGATCCAGGAATTCTTTCTTTGGGCAGCCTTATCATTGCTCCTGAACAGAGGCCCGGTTGCTTCCTCTGGAAGCAGTCGGGGGTCATTTCTCTCTGCACCAAGCTGCCTGGCATCTATAACCACCAATTGTTAACCCCCCTGTGTGATTTGTCAAAGTTTCAGTCAGCGCACCTTGAATAAGTGCAAAAATAAGTTGATTCTGAAGGGCCTAATAAAGTCGTCCTTTTCAGAGACCCTTTCTGTGACTGAGGTCTCATCCCCTCCAATCAAGGATAAGAAAAGGTCCCACTCAGTCCCCTCTTCACCATCTGGTGACCAGGGCAGATTTGTTAAGCTTAAAATGCCAAAGCAGTCTTCGGAGCATAAATCTGCCTCATTGGCAATGACCTTTTCCTCTCCAGCTACAACTGCACCAGTTTCGTTGACTCCGATACTGTCTCCGGCACCGATCATCAACCTCATAATGCCTGCTATGACTTCAGCACCAAGTGCCGCTTCAGCACAGTGGACACCTTCGATGTCTTTCTCTGCAATTACATCTGAACCTTCTATGTCGGCTCCAACTGCCCTTTTGGCACCAAGCCCTTTTTATGGTCCCAATAGATATGAATCTGACTGCACTGCTTCCAGTCTCCAAACTTGAGATATTGGTGCCAGTAGATCCCACACCATGGACCAGATACTCTTCATCTATAGACCCATTTCTAGGACAGGTGTGCAGTCCATTCTTAGAACATTCTGACTCCCCATCGGGAGTATCCACTAGATCCACCAGGAGCCTTTCAGAACTTGATGTGGTGCATCTTGTGGACCAGCTGTTGACAGCCAGGGGGATACCCACCCCTTCTAGGACCCATCTTCCTGCAGGACTTGGGTTGACTTCTCCACAGACTCCATCCTACTCTCCACCTTTTTGACCATACCAGTTCCAAAGCCTTCTGCTCCAACGTCCTTTTTGGAACCCCCTGTCTCAGCACCTGCAGTGGACCTCACTGGGACTTCAGGACTGTCCCTTTGGCTTTCGGGCCTTCCTCAACCCGTGATTGGGTGGCAGGCTCCCTGGGCTGTGGCACGGTTCTGAGTATTTCTACAGTTCCATCCTCTGTACCGGGTTTCCTGTCTGCACCAATCCTGCTTGAGTTCCAAGGCTGTTCTTCTTGGCTCCGGGCTCCCATTCCTCTTTGGGTGGACCTGCTTTCCGGCTATAGAGATCTCTGGATCTCAGCAGTTTGAACAAGTTGGTTGTCTGCACAAAGCTGCCTGCTTCTGGAAGCATTCTGTCAACATTGGAACCCCAGACCTCTCCCCCTGAGCTACAGCTGTCACAGGCTACATCCCCAGGACACCAGGCAGGAAAGCCACAGGACCCTGCATTGCAGGGTTCCCCCTCTTCCATGCCCTCCTCCAAAACCCCTAGTGAGGAGCTCCCATGGAAGAGATCATGCAAGAGGAAGCAAGTTGGCTCTCCTGAAAAGTCTCTAACAGAGGACATGAATTTCGATGACAGTGAAGGGTCCCCACAGTCACCCCCTGAGGATGTCGTCTTTGGAGACATCCTTGAAATGTTGAAACAGAGGGGTGACTGGAAGCCCACCAATCCTTCTTCTGAGAAGTCCATGTTTCTGCAGGCTTTCCATACCAGGCCATCTACCTCTTAGGTGACCCCACCTGCAGACGAGCTAGTACAACTTGTGGTGCAGCACGCTTGGAAGAACCCTGACTCTGTTAAGTCTATCCCTCGGGTAGCTGACAAATTTCTTTCTCCCCCCGAGGCAAACCTACATTGGTCCAGAGGTTTAATAGTCGATGCTATGGTGGTGGGAGCGACCATGAAAAAGGATCTTGCTGAAGAGAGTCCTACTGTTCACCCACCCAACAGAATCCCAGGCCATGGACAGATTAGGGAAACAAGTCTTTGCTTCAGTGACCTTTGCCATAAGGTCCCTGAATTACTTGGCATATTTTATGAGGCTCCAAACAGACTTAGTTTCCAAACTCACTGGAACGTTCTTAAGACAGGTGTCTGATGAGGTAAGGGATAAAGTTGCCTCGCAGCTTGCAACCCTGGAATCGATCTCCAATTCGTCCATGAGGCTGCTCTCACATGCAACCAAAGGGGCAGCTAGAGCTGCGGGTTCAGGCCAAGTTATGAGACACCATGCCTGAATGTGCCTCTGTGACTTCACAGACCCTTTCAAGTCTTCCTTCCTGAACGCTCCCATCGAAGCATCTTCCCTTTTTGACCCCAAGGTGAAGGACACTCTGGCCAGGTGTGAGCAAGACTGTAAGACCCTGTCTGCTGTAGGTCTAAGTTTTTCCAATCCTCGACATTCCTTTTCCAGGAACCAGAGGAGTGGCAAAATGTGGCACAAAAAAATCTCAGGGTCCTTTCTGTGCTACACGTGGTGATGATACCCCCTGGGGCAGAGGAGGTAACAATTCTGGAAGACGCCCCTACTGAGGCAGAGGGGGGTCCATGCAATCAGGAATCCAGGGATTCTTTCTATGGGCAGCCTTATCAGCTCTCCTGAATAGAGGCCCGGTTGCTGTCCTCTGGAAGCAGTTGGGGGTCGTTTCTGTCTGCACAAAGCTGCCTGGCATTCTATAACCACCAATCGTTGGGTACAGAAGGTCATAACCAGAGGTTACACCATTCCTCTCATCACTCGAAACTTTCAACAAAACTTCCTGATGTTCCGCCTAGTCAAAGGGAAGAAGCAGCTGCAGAAATAAACAAGCTGTATCAAAAAAGAGTCATCCAATTAGTCCCCCCAGACCAATGTGGATCTGCATTTTACTCAAGATTCTTTTTGTTGCCAAAAAAGACAGGGGACTGGGGACCCATTCTGGATCTCAGCAGTTTGAACAAGTTGGTTGCCCAAACCAAATTCCGGATGGTCATGGTTCAGTCCATTATCTCTTTTCTAAGGGAAGGCGATTGGATGTGCTCAATAGATCTCCGGGATGCGTATTACCACATCAAAATGAACAAACACTGCAGGAGTCTACTTTGCTTCTGGCTAGGTTCAAATCATTACCACTTTTGTGCCCTGCCATTCAGACTCTCTACAGCCCTCAGAGTGTTCACAAAGTGCATGGCAGTGGTTACAGCTCACTTGAGAATGCAAGGATTCTGGGTGTTTCCATATTTGGATGATTGGCTCCTTTCCGCCCCCACCAAGCATGTTCTAGTAAAAGCCCTGCAATACACTTTTCCCCCAGTGAAACTTTTGGGGATAACTGTAAACAGGGAGAAATCCAACCTTGCTCCAGTCTAGAACATAGAATTCACTGGAGCAGTCTTCAACACCCGCTCTTGTCTCGCTCACAGACTTCAGAGATTGAGGGTCCAGCTCCGGGTGATACTCTGTCAACACAAAGTCTCAGCAAGAGAGGTTCTTCAGGTTTTAGGATCCATGGCAGCTTCTGTTCTAATAGTGCCTCTTGCGAAACTGCACATGCGAATACTTCAATGGCTTCTACTCTCTCAATGGTTTCCGAATTACCACCCTCTATGCTTTCAAATTCACATAACCAATTCTTGCAAGCAGGACATTCTTTGGTGGATGAGACCAGACACAGAACTTTGGAGCTGCCTATTACAGCCCCCCCCCCCCCAGCTCAAAGCCATTGTGACCACAGATGCTTCCCTGATAGGTTGGGGGTGGCATTTCCAGGGAAAGACAGTCCAAGGCGCATGGTCCATGTTGGAGGCCAACCTGCATATCAACATTCTAGAACTTAGAGCGGTGCTGTTAGCATTGCAGTCATTCCAACCTGTAATGATTCCTTCTGGAATGATTACAATTCAGTCAGACAATATGTCAGTAGTCTGGTACATCAGCAAGCAAGGAGGAACCAAGTCCTACCCTCTGTGTTGAGAAATCATGAGAATTTGGCAGTGGGCGATAGCTTCCAACCTCTTTCTGATAGCAGTACATATCCTGGGGATTTCCACTGTGATTGCAGACAAGTTGAGCAGATGTATTCTCCTGCCTCACGAGTGGTCCCTCAATCCCATCGTAGTGGCAGAAATTTTCAGCCATTGTGGCCAGCCGTGCTGTGACCTATTTGCCTCCCCGTCAACAACAAATGCAGCAGTTATTTTGCCCTGTTCTCCCCAAAGGGGGAGACCCCGTGGGATGCTCTGATTCACAACTGGCCCACGGGACTGCTATATGCTTACCCCCCATTCCTCTGATACCCCAATTCATAAAGAAAGCTATTCGGTTGAAATGCAAAGTGATCCTCATAGCCCCCTTTTGGCCTCAACAAAATTGGCTCCCCTTCCTTTGGCCTCATCTGTTATGTTGACCATGGATTCTGGACCCTCTTCCAGACCTAATTTCTCACCCCAAGGGTTGAATCACCCAAACCTTTCCAGTCTCAAGTTGACAGCTTGGTTTCTCCACTTCCGATAATCACCAGGCAGGATGACCTCACCTCACCTGTTCATGACATTATTCTGGCCTCTCATAAACCATCCACCAGAAGATTATATCTAGACAAATGGAAAAAGTTCTCTGTTTGGTCATAAGAAAAGATGCTTGACCCATACTCAGCTCCACAGCAGTTTTACAACACCTATCTAAATTCTTCGAAGATGGGGCCGCAGCTTCTAACATACGAGTACATCTAGCAGCTATCTGAAACTATCATAATGGGTTGGATGATTCTCTCCTCCTCTCGCTTTGGTTATGCAAAACATTTCTCAAAGAGGTCTCCCACATTAGGCCACCAATCAGACAACTGATAGAGCCATGGACTCTCACGTTAGTTCTCCAGTCTTTAACTCAACCTCCTTTTGAGCCTGCAGTGAAGGGTGACCTCAAATTCTTGTCATGGAAATCCCTTTTCCTGGTAGCCATCACATCAGCCAGACAAATTTCTGAGCTTTAGGCATTATGCACCAAAAGGCCTTATCTAATCTTCCACAAGAACAGAGTATCACTACGGACAAACCCATCATTCCTCCCCAAAGTTGTTTCGGACTTCTCCATCAATCAGTCCATTGATTTCCAGTATTTTTCCCAGATTTTTCTAATAAAGGGGAATACTGTCTAAATTCCTTGGATGTGCACAGACAGTTGAGATTTTATTTAGACAGGACCAAAGCAATATGTAAAATTGACCAACTATTCATTTCCTTCTCTGAGGATAGAATGGGAAATTCTGTCTCCAAGGTGACTTTGTTAAAATGGTTAAGTGACTACATATGCTACATTTATTCCCTTGCTAAAGAACCCTTACCGCAGAATATTAAAGCCCATTCTACTAGATCTATGGCAACATCTGTAGCCTTCCATTCCAGAGCTTCTATGAATAATATCTGTGCAGTACCCACTTGGGCTAAACCTCACACTTATCGTTACAAATTGGATGTGGTCTCCAGAGAGAGAGCTGCCTTCGGCTCAGTGGTGCTTAGGAACATTCTTCCATAAGAGCCGCCCAAGGATCATAAGGTTTCTAGGGATTCTCTCTCATCAGTGATGAATGGAAAGAAGATTAACAACATCAGATGAAGAAGTTATGTCTTACCATAACATTCCATCTGTGTTGTTGATCTTCTTTCATTCATCACTTCCCACCCTCCTTCCCCCACCAAAGGCTACTGGGGGATACTTTGGGTCCATGTGGTGACTTAGGGCATTTGCACAGAAATGGCCTCTGCTTTACTAAGTACAACATGGGCAAACTTGATCTGAGCTAAAAGGGAGAAGGGCACTATGGGTAGAAGCTTAACTCGAGAGTTTTTGGCTGGCGCGAGCTTGGTATTAGGCCAACTCAGTTCCGAGGGCTCGGAACTAAACCCATCAGTGATGAATGAAAGATCATCAACAACACAGGTAGAATGTTATGGTAAGACAACTTCTTTTTTCACTGGTAAAGCATTTTTACAGGAGGTGGACTTTACGTATTCTCTTCATGTCCTTGCCACATAAATATACTTAACTCCAAAATTTCTGTATCTCGGAGAAGAATAAATTCTCTGAGATAGCACAGCCTTGACCTGTAAATACAAAATAAGCACACTACACATTTATTATTGCACATTACAGTCTAGATCACAAATAGCTTGCACCATGTATTTTTTTTTTCTAAAATTCATCTTCTGAGGAGAAATGAAAGGGAAACTGTTACCCTCCACATTGACACATAGGGGAGCTGGAAACCTAAGCTGCATAGTGATCCTCAGTTCCATCAGCTTTTTAATAGGAGGCACGTATGTCCTATCTTTCACCCTCATGTTATTATGACCTGCCTAGTGATGCTGCTGCAGCCCCCCGATACTAAATTTTTTTTCCCTCTGGGGGAGATGCACTATTAATTTCCAGGACAGGGTGAGAGCCTAATAGTACATTTATTCCTTGTCTGGTGAAAGTGCTTAGTTGACCCAACCCCTTGTAGGTAAGAATTGAGGGAATATGAAGTGGGCCAGTCTGCAGTCACTGAAGGGAACCTAACTCCTTCCATGGTAGTGACGTCTGCTATATATTTGCTACTTGGGAGTAGGTTATGGATGCTTCCACCTAGGTCACCCGTGACCTGGTGCAAACATGTACCTCATCCCCCAGGATAAGCACACCTACTCAAGTTCGTTTAATGCATTGTCTCCATACAGCCTATCATAAGTTCCTGCTGCAAAATTAGCTGCTGAGAAGTTCACGATAACTTGTCCTTTGAGATGTTGCTCTAGTCCTGAAAATAATAACCTGTGTACATTGTTCTTGGTACCAAAGTGGCCTCTACCATGCAGCATTGGTCTCACCACTGAGCAAAGTAGTTCTTTAACTGATAAACTATGCTCTAATTATGTATGTATGTTAACTATGGGTGATATATTCTTAAGATGATAGGGTTTTGTTCAATTTTATTCCCAAATATCTTATTCTGAAGCCCTGGGAAAAAATCGGTTTGCCGTGGCTTCGCTATTTTTGTGTTTCGGACTTTTGCGTTTGATATTACATCGTTCAAACTTATACAAGTTCAACGATGTGATACAGACCTGTTTTTTTCACCAATTGTATAAACTGCCAATAATATGTACTAAATGTCTTAATCAATGTAAATTCTGTATTGTATGTGAAATGTCTTTATATGTGCTTTTTGCCCCAGGATTTCACTGAAAATGAGCACTTCTGGCCCAACTGGACCATCCTGGTAAACAAACGCAAATACATAAATAAATAAATAAATATTCTAGCAAGATGGTACAGTGGCAGTCTGAAAAAGAAAATAAGGTATATTAAAACTGCTATTGTAGAAGCAATGTGACATTCTGTGGAGCAATTATGCAAATAAAAGGTGTAAACTCCAGTACAGTTCTCATACGAGAAGCCATCAGAAAGCATACAGCATTCAAAAAGTATTAGGAGACACAAAAGGTAGAAATCATGAAACAAAAAAACTGTCAAAGCCCAAGAACACAGGAGTCAGAAACAAAGGTGATACCAGAGAAAAGGATGGCCAGTTCTTGTGAGCAGACTTCAGTGTATAAGATTAAGGTCTCTGCAAATACTAAATTAAACAATGTATCTTTTTTCAATTTCAAGAAATTAAGGAATAATGTCCAGCAATCCAATGAGATCATCTATAATAATAATATCATATATTCCAATCCAGACATATTTACTGATAACTTTGCCCCACCTACTCACATGGTTGCCCACAGTATCCCTTAATATCTAGTTTTCCCTGTCATCACTTTGGAACAAGTCTTAGAATCCTTGTCAATTGCTAAAAAGTATAACTGAAGAGTCGCTGGAGTAAAAATCTGTTAACTATCCAGTGCAAAGCAATATATAATATACCAGCCGCAAAGGCCCAGATTAAATGCTGCCTAACCAATTTCTATGTGTGTTTATGGCATGTAAATGCTGCATTTGTTTCAAAGAGAGACATCAGGGCCATGAAAGATGGCTTGAATAACCTTATGAGCCAGCTTTAAGAGCTGGAAGTATTCTGACGTAAGGAGCTACTATGGCCTAGCAGATATTGTTCTGCATGGCAGCATGGTGACCATGTCATGAGAACACAGCCAAAGAAACCAGAATGTCATAACACAAGCCACAGAGAGCCGAGTAAACATGACTAGCAGCCTGTGGGGTAAATCTCCATGGTATACCAGGTGTAACTAGTATTGTGTGTCAAACACTTTCCACTGGTGCCACACCAGCTACTACCACAGTGCTCCTTATAATGGTTGATAATCAATTTTAGACACAACTGTCTGATTTCCTGTCCACACTTTGTTCAAACATTAGAGTTTAGGTTCTGCATCCAAGGCCAGCATAAGTTTTGCCATGGCTATTCTCCAGAGTCTGCTCTCTTAATAACCATAATTATAGATGTTCCTGTATCTTCACTGTTGGCCAGGCAATATTACTCTTCAGTTTCTAGTAATCTCTGTTTTTGATTTGATTTTTATGTCTGCTTGAGACCAGACATTCTCTGTAGTCCTTTCCACCATCCTCTCTGTTATCCTGCTTGAGCATCCTGGGTTTAGAGTGTTTACCCTGTTTCATCTTACTTCCTCCACTTTCCTCCTCATTTCCTCACCAGGCTGGCCCTTCCTTTGATCCTGCCTAGAATTTGGAGATGCAGATTGGGGCTTCATGAGTGAATACTTGTCCCTGGTGATAAGTCCCTTATGAGATGGAAGAGAAGTTCTTGTCCTGCCTGGATAAGAAAGGTTAGAAGATAGCATTGGCTGAAGCTCCTCTTATAGTACAGATGCTCTGATGTCAAAGATGCATGGAGTCAGTCAAAGCCAAGAAGAAAGGTGATGTACATGTTTGTGCAGTCACAGAAACCTGGTTTAAGGCCTAAGGGAGTACCCCAGCCCTGCAAGGCTACAATGCCTTCCGCACCTTTAGGCCACAAAATGAACATGTGAAAACCAAAGGAGGTGGTGTTTCAGTCTCTATTAGATATAAATTCACCTCTTGTCTAGTTAGACAGGACAACTCCATGGAGTTACTCCAGGTTACGGTGGGTAAGACTCTCATTTAAGTCCTAGACAGTTATAGAGCCCCCTCCATGGGTCATGACAGCAATGAAGCCTACTTAACTGAAGACAGTCCAAATTTTACCAAATACACTGGTAATGTGGGATTTCAATTATCCCACCATCAAATGAGAAACCTACTCTAGTCAAACTCATTAGCACACAAATTCCTAGACTTTGTGAATTCAAATGCCCCAGGAGCAAATTGCCCATACCCCGACAAAAGGCACAAACATTCTAGAGCTGGTCCTCACCAACATGTCAAACAGGTGCTCTGCTGCAACTGCTGGACGCTCAGTTAAAACTAACCACAAATCAGTCACCTTCAAACTGACACTAACATCACAACTCACAAAGGGTGAAATCAGACTAAAAAACTTCATCAAGGCAAACTATACCCTGCTAGTTGAAGATATAAATGCATTCCAAGCCCCACCTCAAGCTGAAACTGCTAACTATGCTGAAGCTTAAACTAAAACTCTGTACAATGACTAGTATACGTGTATAAACTGGGCTGTATGAGACAGAATCAAAGTCAGAGCCCCAAGTAGAATGAAGCTGCCATGGTGGACTTCCAGCGTCAACAAACTCTACAATAAATGCAAAAAGTTGTTGTCCAAGAAAACAAAGACAAGGACCCAACAATATAAAAGCACCCTCCTTAGCCTTAAAAGGCAAATAAGACAACTTGTCAAATCCTCCAAGAGCTCCTTTGAGAAAAACCTAGCAAGTACTGTCAAGGATAACCATAAGACCTATTATAGTTACGTACATAACCAATGTCTAGACATTGGGATTTATTTTTATTTTATTTTAACATTTTTTACCAGGAAAGTCCAACTGGGACAGAACCCATTTTCAGTGGAGGCCTGTGGAGAAAGGCTCCAGATGCGTGTCTTTGGAATGTAGGAGGAAACTGGAGCACCCGGAGGAAACCCATGTGAATGCAGGAAGGACATGCAGACTCCACACAGAAGTTACCCCAGCTGAGAATCGAACTGGAGAGCCTCTTGCCGTGAGGTGACAATATAAACCACTGTACCACTGTGCCACTCCAGGAGGGCAATCAGTACTGGATGCCTATTTCCTCCAGCTCTCACAAAAATGAAAGAATAGTTTAAAGGGGAGAGATTTCCAAAAGGATCACCAGAGATGTGAGCATGATTTGATGCCTAATGTCAGACCATTGTTGTTTTGGGTGACGTTCCAATTATAGAGATGATCGAGGAAAGTTCTGGAGGTCATTTCTGAATTTAGATGACTGGCATTCTTGCAAATCCCCTAGAGTAAAGTGTACTGCTGTTGTAGTGATCTAGTTATGAGTTGCATACAACTATACTATGTTTTTTTGGGTAAGTCACTGCTGCAGTCATAACTTCAAAAATTTCTGCTACAGAAAAAGTCAGTGCTCACTGCTTATTCTCTTGCAAACCTTACATCCTTAGCCTTCTAGACCTCTCCCAATCTTGGTGTAAAGGCAGACATACAATCAGCTGTTTGCATAGTCTGTTGGGCGAGGCAATATTACCCTTCTGTTTCTAGTAATCTTTGTTTTTGATTTGATTTTTTTATGTCTGCTTGAGACCATACATTCTCAATCAGAGGTCTGGGGGTGATGACCAAGCAGAACAAAGGTTCTTGAAAAAGACAAATAATTTTCAATGTCAGGTATTGCAGGTTTTTATATTGTTTAGGCCTCAACCATGACATCACAGCTTGCAACATCTGTAAAGACATTTGGCCAAAAAACATCAAAGACAGAAGGGATAATATCCTACCTGATTTAAATCATAAGAAGTTAGTAACATTTACCTGTCAAACCCTGATGGCATCATATAGTGGTTATCTGGATGTTCACCTACAAACATCAGCCTGAGGAGTCGGAGAATGCCCCGGACCTATCTAGGTCTGAGAATGTTTGTAATGAGGTGGTGCTCATATTGCCCCTGGAGTTGCCTATCCCTGACAATGCCCCTATTAAGGCTGTCACATTGGATGACTCAGGTATGTAATTTTGGACAGAGCACAAATCAGAACTTCCAATGGTGACTCCTATACACTGCCAATAGAGAGGCACCTTTTGGTAAAGTAGAGAGACAGATGATGGATTACCTTTGCTAATAGTGGCTGATGAAGACTGCATGACTGACTGGACGGATTCCCATGTTTGGTACAAACTGCAGACATTGGGCAGATGCCCTAGCACGGAGCCAGAAACTGGCTTTTAACAGTAAGCTAAGTAGTTGGTGTCATTCAAAGGCGATCCAATTTGTGTCAGCCTGGGATGAGATGATAGATACAAATTTTTCTTTTACCAGAGATGGCTGTCACCTCTCATACCAGGGTTTTGCATACTGCCTAAATTCTTTGTTGCCCCATAATGCTTTTTTTAGGCAGAGTAACACTGCTGAACATTCAAACATAGCAAACTCCAACTCAAATTTGGACAATTTCATTGTGGCATAACTCAATGCTAGGAGTGTAAATGGAAAGATGCCAAAACTTGAGGGTCTCCTGCAACTTAGACACATTCATATTTGTGTAGTTTCTGAGTAAAAATAATTCTCATTTAGAATTTCCTCTTATTCAGAATTTTTAAGAGGAAATTGTGATTATGAATGTTGATGATTTAGACTGATATCTGTGAATTCCTTGCTCAATGATATAAAAAGGATGT
Organism: Protopterus annectens; assembly: GCF_019279795.1. Classification (NCBI taxonomy): domain Eukaryota; kingdom Metazoa; phylum Chordata; order Ceratodontiformes; family Protopteridae; genus Protopterus; species Protopterus annectens. The sequence continues at coordinate 505,957,630 of NC_056731.1, read as the reverse complement.
GAAAGACGAATTTTATTTTTTCTGCTTTGTGGAAGAAGGAAAGGTTTCTGCAAGCACTGTGTAATGTTTAGGAAGAAAGCTCTGTCAGTAGTGCTTAAAATCTTGATGCATGTCTCATCCAGAATATGTTAAATGTGCTTGTATAGACTGTTCACCAGCTAGGTTTTCCATATGTCTCCAATTCTCAAAAAAAAAAAAAATTGGAAGATGGATGGCACAAAAACTAACAAAAGAAACAGTGGGCTAGGTGAGGTTGTTGTGACCCACATCTGCCCTGCAGAGGCCTTCTGTTGCTGGGTTTGTTGAGAATAAAACTCTTGCTTCTCCAGTTAAACAATCTGAATCTTGACTGCTTTTTTGCAAATCCTTCAGGAGTCTGCCTCATTGTTCTCGGGCACCCTGGTACACTGCTAGATTAGTGGCAACTCCTAAAGAAATAATCTGACAGATAGACCAACTGTTTTGATAACAGTGGTCTAGAAGGCCTGTTTGACAATGTTTCTAGACTGGGACTCACTGATAACATAGATAGTGTGTCCCATGCACAAACTTCCAAACTAGCATCAGTGGCTCAACTGATAGTGCACTCACCTTTGCTTCGGGAAGATAGGTATACAGTAGGCTGTATTCCCATGTCAGGTATGTGGATTAATTTTCCAGTATTGACACTGCAGTGCAGCATAAAGGGAGTGTTGCACTCCTGAGTGTGCCGTCCTCTGGATATCATGTTAAGCCAAGGACCAATCTGCATGAGCTGGTGGTAAATCACATGCATGTACAAGATCCCATAGCATTGATCAAAAAGAGTAGGGGAAGTTGCCCTGTGCCCAGGCCAGATTTCCTCTAATCAGTATGGATACCACTTTCAGTCCCCTAAAAAGAAGCCACAAGCCTACAGAGATGCACCCAGTCAACAAAATGTAAATAAATTAAAAACAGCTCCAGCAGCTAATTCTTAATTTGACTTAATAGTCTGCCAGTTAATGCGAGTTAATAGGATGAGCAGAGGAAGGACTGTGTAGCTGAAAAATTGGGAGTTGGACAGACATGGGAAAGGGGAACATATAAGGGGCTTAAGCTTAAGTATGTACTGGTAGGGAGGACAAAAGAGAAAGACTGGAAGACACAAGGCAATATGAACTGCAGGTACAGTGGAAGATGAGATAATTTGGATATAAAAGGCAGATTTTTGAAGGGAATTTAAATGAATCAGATGTGTAAGGAGGAAGGGCTGGTAGAAATAAATTGACTGAACAGAGTGGCGCATATGAGAGAGGTTTTGGATTAAATTTTCAAGTTGAGTGGAAGAGTATTGGAGACCTCAGAGGAAGGCTCATAGTTAAGTTCTAGGCTAGCTGCCTTTGTGGGCCATTTTTATGCCTAGCCAATTTCCATTTTTATGCTTGAAATAACCTATCCCATTTGGTTACAGATTGGTTTTACCAATCCCATGGTCGATAATTAAATATTACCCTTAATAAGAATAAATAGGATCATACCACTGATAGTTTGATGGGATTCCTGCATGGGATAAAGCATTTAGGAGCTGCATCTGTCCTTTAGAAGTATAGGAGGCAGTTCTGGGGTAAATGTTGTATTTTCCATCCTTAGATCTAAGGTGTGGTTAAATATGCATAAGGATGAACTCTGTAGTATATGGATGGACTGTCTGTCCCAGAGCAGCAGTATCCTCTATGAGATAAACCTACCCCTCCAAAACAGTTTGTTGATGTTGCAAAAGAGGTTTAGATCCCCAGGCTGATTATTACTGATGTTATTTGACTTACTGATGTCATAATTATAACAGTGCAATAACATACCAACTTTTCTGTATGTTCATTTTCTCTCTTCAGTATCTCAACCCCTAGATTGGAGGATGCCTTGTATGCTGGACACAGGTCACCTTTTAGTCTGTAGATACTGAGTATAGTAACAAGGCTTTGAGTTGGTCCATGCAGGACATGTTGTTTAGACCTTGTATCTTTTTAGTAAGGTATCTCTGTGTTGTTCCAGTTGCTGCATGTGTCTGGAAAGATACATGACAAAGGGGTCATTATATTCAGTGACTGGTCTAATGAGGGCTGAGTAAAGGGGGAACAATGACATCCCTAGATCTAGACACAATCCCTTTGTTTATCAGCTGTGCGATATAAAAGGACTTTCTTACAACAATGGACACATGTTGTTCAAAAGTTAGGCCACTGTCCACATAAATTACCAAATCCCAAACAACTGGGTCAATTATTGTGGGTGTATTGTCCAGTGGGTGACATATGAGTTTATTCCCAGCTTATTTAGCTTTTCTTCTCTGCTTGAGTTGGGAATTGAGTCAAAAGCTTTGTCTAAGTTGAGGTATGTAGTGTGTAACATTTTACCTTCATCCACTGCTTTAAAGACCTTTTCAAATAAAAATCCACAATGTTGGGTAAGCAGGACCTGCCCTTGATGAATTTAACTGAGACAGGTCTAGTGTTTGGAGTTCCCTATGTTCTGATTGATTAGTTCAATGATAACTCTTTTCCATAGCTTTTCATATGAGGTTGTTCAGACATATGGGTCTGTGGAATGTCCTCCCTTATAGAGGGTCATAACTGTAGCTTCTTTCCATTCACTTGGTACAAAACCCGTATGGTGGGGTGTGGCTAAATTGTGCTTCATGCTATTTAAGATGCAGCCATGGATACTGGGAATAAACATACTGACCTATCAGGACCCATTGATGCAGTGTTTTTTGCTTTTGATAGCACATTTAGGATTTGGTTTTCTGTGATAGCTGGAGGAGGGCTAGTTTCAGGTATATCTTAAGGGACAAACAGAGGGGAGAAGAGAGAGGTAAAGTTAAAGTTAAATTTAGCAGCCAGTAGGCTCGCTGTTTCTTCAGTGTCAGTGTGGATAACATTATTCTCAATCAGGAAGGGGGTGTGCAGAAGAATATTTGAAAGTTACAGTTGCAATAATGTGAAGAGAGAGAGAGAGGGGTTGAAATAGTAAAGAGAGGAGTGGACACACATAAAAATCAGTATGATATTGCACTGTCTTAGTTATGACAGCACCAATTTTTCTGGCACATAATGAGATGCATAGAGTGAATCTGACTCTGTTTGAGGACATGGTATATACAGAAATATATATAGTTATTAATGGAGGGAATAGAAGGGTAGTACAACATTTCCTAAGCACCCTGGAATCTATCAAGGTCCAACCCAATACTGTCATACTGGGTGACTTCAACTGTCCTTTTAGTTCAAGTACCAATGTACAGGCCCAACGCTTTCTGAAATTTATCAATTCCACTGCCCTGGACCAACTCATTCTGAACCCCACTAAATGAAGCAACATCCTCTACCTGGTTATCATCAACATGGGAGACCATTGCTCCACACCTATAGTCAGTTCCTCTGTGGTTAAGTCTGACTACAAACTGATCACCATGGAAATCTCCATCTCACCTACACCCCCACTAAGGTGACCACCCTGAAAAGCTTCTCTAAAGCAGACTTTGGGCTCCTAAAAGCCGAGGTGGCTAACTTCTCTGCACCCATGCCAATGGAAAATAGCTACATGGCTACAGAATCATACACTAATACACTGTACAAGCATGTACAGAAATGCATAGACCTTGCCATACCAAGTAGAACTAAGACGCTCTCCTCAAAAAAACGGAAGCCAATTTGGTGGTCCCCAGCCATCAACAAACTCTACAATGGAAGGAATAAACTGTTGCAGAAAAAAATGAAGTCACAAGACTGTAAAACCTCCCTTATCAGTCTCAACAAAAGCTGAGATCCCTTATCAAATCCTCTCAAGCAAGTTATGAAGGCAGAATTGCGTCCAACACCAAAAACAACCACAAAGCCTTCTATAGCTATATCAAAAACCTCAAAGGCAATACCCAGATTTTCTCTCAGTTATTGCACAATGGCACCTCCTATGCTGAGCCAACAGATATAGCCAACATACTGGCCAACAGATTCAGTGCCAACTTTACCCCTCTTCCCCAAGGTCCTATGGGGTGAGATGGAGATTTCCATGGTGATCAGTTTATGGTCAGACTTAACCACGGAGGAACTGACTATAGGTGTGGAGCAATGGTCTCCCATGTTGATGAAAGCCTGGTACCCACCATTTCTGTGGCACAGGTAAAAGATGCATTGTCCAAAGCCAAGAATACAGCATCCATGGGACCTGTCCTACATGAGCTACAAAATGAACTGGCACCATATCTGTGTGCCCTGGTCAATCACAGCCTTACCTCAGGCTATGTCTCTAATGAATGGAGCACTGCTACAGTCATCCTGCTCCATAAAAGGGGAGCAAATACAGACCCTGGGAACTATTGCCTCATTAGCCTGACAAGCCTGGTATGCAAAGCTATGGAGTGCATCATCAAGGACCTGCTAAACAAAGATATAGGCAATCTCCAAACTCTTGACCCCACACAGATGGCCACAGATCCTGCCTGTCGAACCTGGTTGACTTGTTCAAGGCAGTCACCAAGGCTGTAGATGAGGGTAAGGCAGTGTATACAGCCTACCTCAACCTGGCCAAAGCCTTTGATACCATTCCTCACTCAGGTATCATTGACAAACTCACCATACTAGGCATCAATCCTTACATCATTAGGTGGGTTGCAAACTGGCTCACAGACAGGACCCACAGAGTTAAAGTTGCAGATTCAAAGTCAGACTGTCGATCAGTCACAAGTGGAGTCCCACAGGGCTCATTCCTGGGCCCTTTCCTGTTTGACATCTACTTCTCAGAAGTCCAGTCCAACACAGAAGGACTCTGGCCGACCAAGTTTGCTGATGACTGCAAGCTAGGAGTCATTATCAACTCCCCAAGTGAGGCAGACATTCTGCAAAAGAGCCTCTCTGAGACCAGTGACTGGTGGCGGAACCATGGTCTGAAGCTTAACGCCAAAAAATGTGTTATCATCCCCGTTGGAAAAAACTCAGCACCCAGGTCAACAGTCACCTCACCTTCGACCACCACATTGCCACTATGGTCAGAAAGTCCTTCTACTTGACACATCTGATAAGCAAAGGTTTTGCATCCAGGAAGAAAGAGGTCATCATACCTCATTAGACCAATCATCGAATATAATGCCCCATTTGTCATGTACCTGACTAGACACCTACAACAGCTGGAGATGCCAAAAAAGAACCGCACAAAAAGAATCCTAGACCTTAAGGACAGACTCAAGAAATTTCAGTTGTTCTCCGTCTCTTATTGTCTACTTAGAGGTGATCTCTGCTTGACTTACAAAACCATGTCTGACCCAGCCCTACTTGAAATGCTACACCTAAAGAAATCCCAGTCCCCCTGTGCCACACGCTCCAGAGATCACAACATCATTACCACATTTAACAGAACATGGTGGAGGGACTGGTTCATCTCCCAAAGACTGCCCATACTCTGGAATAAGCTTCTCATTCATGTCAAGCAGAGCACCTCTCTGGCCCTCTTCAAGAGAAATCTTGACGAATGGATGGGTAACAGAAAGTTCACTCCAGGGATCATTCCAGTTCCACTACTTGGTATGGGCACTGTGAACTAGCATCAGGTGGCACGGTGATTGGGCATTTTTTTTTGTGCTAGGCTTGTAAAGACTCCAGGGCCATTAGCCTAGTACACACCTATGAACTTATGAGCATGACGATGCAATGGGTGGGGTGTGTAAAAGGAGAAATTATAGGGGCATGAGTAGGCCAGCAAAGGTAATGCAAATAGGTGTTGAGAAGGAAAGAGGAGTGGATGGATAAAGGGGTATATTTAAATATCAGGGCATGGAATATAAATGGTATAAGGTTCATAGGTGTGTACTAGGCTAATGGCCCTGGAGACTTTACAAGCCTAGCCCAGAGAAATGCCCTGGCATTGTGCCACCCGACATTAGTTCCCAGTGCCTCTATCAAGTAGAGCCACTGGAGTGATCCCCATGGCTGAACTTTCTATTTCCCATCCACTCATCAAGATTTCTCTTGAAGAGGGCCAGTGAGGTGCTCTGCTTGACATGTGTGGGAAGTCTATTCCAGAGCATGGGCAGTCTCTGGGTTATGAACTATCCCTCCAACATGTTCTGTTGATTGTGGTAATGCGGTTGAGGTCTTTGGAATGTGTGGTGTGGAGGGACTGGGATTTCTTTAGCTGTAGCATTTCTAACAGAGCTGGCTCAGACATGGCTTTGTATATCAAGCACAGATCGCCTCTTAGTAGATGATATGAGACATAGAATAGCTGAAGTTTTTTGTGTCTGCTCATGTAGGACATGTGTTTAAGGCCTAGGATCCTCTTCATGAGGTACTTTTGTGGCCTCTCCAGCTGTTGGAGGTGTGTAGTGAGGTAAATGCCAAATGGGGCATTATACTCTATGATTGGTCTAATGAGGGAAGAGTAAAGAGAAATGATGACCTCTTTCTTCCTGGATGCAAAACCATTGGTAATGAGATGTGCCACATAGAAGGACTTTCTGACCACAGTGGCAATGTGGTGGTTGAATGAGAGGTTGCTGTCAACCTGCGTCCCCAGATCTCTTATAACGCCTTCAGCATTCAGTGGTCTCCCATTGACTTGGGGAGTTAATAATGGCTTCCAGCTTGTAATTGTCTGTGAACTTGGTTTGCCAGAGTCCCTCCGTGTTGGCGTGGACTTCTGAAAAGTAGATGCCAAACAGGAGAGAACCCAGGACCAATCCCTGTGACCGGTCAGCAGTCTGACTTGGAGTCCACTACTTTCACACTGTGGGTTCTATCTGTGAGCCAATTTGCAACCCACCTAATGATATAGGGGGTGATGCCTAGTCTGGTGAGTTTATCAATAATTCCTGAGTGAGGATTGAGGTAGACTGTATGAACTGCCTTAACTTCATCCACAGCTCTGGTGACTGACTCAAAGAAGTCAACTAGGTTGAGCAGGCATGATCTACTTTTCATCAAACCTAATTGTGTGGGATCTAGAGTTTGGAGATTCCCTATATCCTTGTTAATTAGGTCCTCCATGATGTACTGCATAGCCTTACATCAGGTTAATGAGGTGATAATTTCCAAAGTCTGTAGTCTCTCCTCCTTTATGGAGAGGGATGACTGTAGCAGTGCGTCAATCGGTATGGACAAAGCCTGAGGTGAGGCTGTGAGTGAACTGGGCACACAGATGTGGTGCCAGTTCACTTTGTAATTCATGTAGAACACAGCCAGGGATATTGACGGGTCCCATGAAAGTTGTATTCTTGGCCTTGGACAATGCAGCTTTACCTGTGCTGCAGTAATGCTGGGTACCTGGCATTCTTTTGGTATTGAGATTGGTCCTTTGGGCGGGGGGGGGGGGTAAAGTTAGCACTGAGTCTGTCAGCTAGTGTGTTGTCAATATCTGTTGGCTCAGTAAAGGAGGTATCATTGTACAGTAACTCTTCTGGGTATTGCCATAGAGATTCTTGATATAAATATAGAAGGCTTTGTGGTTGTTTTTAGTGTCTGCTGCAATTCTGCCTTCATAGGCTGGCTTTGGTGGGTTTGACGAGGGATCTTAACTTTTTGTTGAGGCTAATAAGGGAATTTTTCCAGTCTTGCAACTTCACCTTTTGCTGCAACAGTTTCTTCCTTATGTTGTAGAGTTTATTAATGGCAAGGGATCACCAGATTGGCTTCCTTTTTTGAAGGAGAGCATCTTGCTTCTGTTGGGTATGGCTAGTTCCATGCATTTATGTATGTTAGCACAGTGCATTGGTGTATGATTCAGCAGTCATGCATCTATTTTCCATTGGCATGAGTGCCGTGAAGTTAGCCACCTCTATTTTTAGGAGTACAAAGTCAGCTTGGGAGAAGTTTTTCATGGTGGATACCTTTGCGGGGGGTGTGAGTGAGATGTGGATTTCCATGGTGATTAGTTTGTGGTCGGATCTAACCAGAGAGGTATTGACTATTGGTGTATTGCCACAGTTGCCCATGTTAGTAATAACCAAGTCAAGGATGTTGCTTCCTCTAGTGGGGGTAAGAATGAACTGGTCCAGGGCATTGGAATTGATGAATTCCAGGAAGTGTTGGGCCAGTGCATTGGTGCATGAGTAGTTTTTCCAGTTGATGGAGGGGTAGTTCATGTCACCTAGTATGAGAGTGCTTGGTTGGATCTTAATAGTTTCCAGGGTACTTAGGAATGTGGAGTGAAAGTTTTGGGACATGGTGGGGACCTATAGCAGGCTACGACCTGAATCTCCATCTTACATAATGTTAGTCATACCTGGAGTATTTCAGGTGTGTTATGCTGAGCTATTAGTCTGGATGTGTGCATATCCTTTATGAATATGAAGACACTACCACCTTTGGAGATTCATTCCATGTTCTGGGGCAGAACGTTGTGGAATGAGTTATAGCCTGGTAGTGCAGGGGTTCTTTCTGCTGCTTTAAACCAGGTCTCCATTACAGCACAAATGTTGATGTTCTTCATTTTGAGGAGTGCTTCAAGTGAGTGCATCTTGAGATTTAGACTTCTAGCGTTGAGCAGCATGACCCTCAGATTGCATTTATTTATAGCTGTTACAGTGGTAATTTAGTCTTTGGAGCACTGCCTAAAAAAGGCAATATAGGGGTGGCAAGAGCCTTAGCCAGACCCCGGACACCCAGCGGTGACAGATGCAGGCCATCTCTGGCAAAACATCGAGGTCTGTCAGTCATGTCATCCCAAGCAGACAGATACTGGATCCCCTTAGAATGACACCAGAAACTTAGCCGATTGTTGATGTCAATCATTTTCTGTTTATACTGTGATATCAGTCTGGGTGATGGTAGGATGCTGCTCAGGGCTAGAGTCATACCTGATTGGTCCACATAATCTGAGAGCGCCACCATGTCTCTTTTCATGTAGTCCAGGGAGGTGTGTCTCAGTTCATTCACACCCACATGGACAATGACAGAGTCATACTGGTACCTGTTGTGTAGTGACCTGAGTGAGTGTGTTATGTATCGGATTCTGGCACCTGATAGACAGCTGATTGTTACCTTCTCCTTATTCAGCCTACTGTGTAGTGTCAGTGTGCCTCACTATTGAGTCACCTATGATTATTGTACTGGGCAAGCTGTTTTGCCTTACGGGCTTAGTGGTTGAGGGGCACACTGTGTAGGTAAGCTATGTGTCTTGTGGTTTGTGCTCTCAGTAAGTGAGAAAGGATTTTGGGGCAATTAAGGAGAGCTTAGACACAAGCGGGAGTGATTACTGAGATACATAAGGAAGCAAGTGAATACAAGTTGCTGAGGACAGGAGGATTTAATGTAGTGGCTAATTTAACATGGGGGAATATAAGAAGGGTTTTATTTGCAAAGTGAACCCAATCATTGCAGGTGTTATACAGAATAGAAGAGAGGAAAAGGATATGCAGGATTTAAGGGCACACTCTTGGATTATGGTGGTGGCAGTCTATATCCCACCCAAAACACATGCCAGAGAACTGAGAGGAATTTTAAGATAAATTGTGAGATTTCAGGAAAGACTGGGCATAAATATAGGAGTTTTGAATATCACTATCAGGAAGGAGGATGTGGACTCAGGGCCCAGGGCCAGACTTTTGATGAAGGAACGGAGGTTTATGAAGGAATTTTTTGAGGTGGTCGGAAGGGAGATACAAAACATTTGAAGAGCAGAAAGGTTGTAGGAGCAGATTATACATATTACTCAAAAAGACATGGTCAAGGACTAGCAGGTGTTATATAGCAAAGGAACATCTGGAAAGTGTAGGAGAGGCAAGCGTGGAACCTATTACATTTTAAAATCATGCAATGATTGGAGTGAAATTGGTTTGGAGAAAAAATGTACATTTACAGACACATTGGTAGATTCATGAATATTGGATGGATGATAAGAAGGAGAGAAAAAATATTTGGGAACATTTTGAAGAAAGCATTGTAAGAGGATAAAGGAGAAATGACAGAAGAGTGGGAGGAGATTAAAGGAGAGAGAAGGGATAGTATACAGAGCTATCAGAGGGAAAATGTGCTGAAAGAATAAGGGAAAAGAAGGGAAAAGACAGAAGCGTATAGAAGACTAAACTCCAGAAGAGAGAGAAGTCAAAGGTTGAAAAAATGGGATGATGAAAGGATATGGAATAAAAGAATAGTAGTGGAAACAGTCTGTTTTAAAATGAGTGTAATGGTAACTAAAGCACTGGTTCTTCAGCTGTGGCAGCAGAAAGTGGAAAGGGAGATAAATGAATTGTGTGATGGGGGAGCAGATAAGTATTGGATGAAAGTAGGGGACATGTTAGAACAGTTTAGCAGTCAAAATGTATATGGTTTAGCAGAGGTAGAATAAGAGAGAGAGGAGACTCTGGTAAAGGAAAGAAGTTGAGAGAAGTGGAGGATATCCAGGAAGGTGAAAACACATGATGCTGAGAGCTTCGTAGACCCAGTTACTAGAGAGGAAATTGAAGCTGAATAGGGGAGACTGGCAAAGGGTACATCTCAGAGGGAAAATGTGCTGAAAGAATAAGGGAAGAGAAGGGAAAAGACAGAAGTGTATAGAAGACTAAACTCCAGAAGAGATTGTAACATCTGAGCTGATCTGATTCATATCAGGCGACACAAAAAGTTATGATTTTAGGCCAGGATGAACTCCCAAGGGCTTGTCATAGTACACCAGTTTAGGATTAATGGAAGACTGAGGCAGGAAAGACCAGACTCATGATGCACTTAGGAAAAGTACTTAATTGATTTTTTAAAGACAGAGATGTAAAAGGATAGGCAAGTGAAGTGACCCAGTTTAGTTAATCCCAAGAGGACTGGAGTACAAGCAATGTGGTATATGTGTGTAAAATAAGACCAGCACCTCTGAAATGCTAAGAACTGACAGGAATCTTGCCCCCGAATTCAGCCAAGGGAAGACAGGGTTTGTAAGTGGTTGATAGGCTTAGATTCATCTGTCTTGTTATTATGCTCAAGAAGTTCAAATGGATGTCAGAGGATAGGAGTGACCACCAGAAGTTGTGTACTTTCCTAAGATGGGAGTTGGGAGTTATAATAATGGTTAAGGGATTTACCTCAATGAGACAAGTTTGATTCTCAGCTTTGAGGGAAAATTGGCTACTCTTAAAATGGCCTGCAAGAACAGCTAGCTTAGTACTTCCCTGTGATCCTATCATATACACTGCACAAATATTAGATGACGAAAAACTTAAAGTTTCTTTATGTGACTTTGTCATTCAACAATCTATTCTGTGATGACTTAACATTTTATTTAATTTTGTGATAAGTTGCTTTATAAATTTTTTTACTCTGTGCATTTATTGAAAAGAAAACTTGTATTTTGCTAATTTTTGATATTATGATCTATAAGGTGTACAGCTGAGTACAAGAAAATGTGAAGAATGTATAAGATTATAAAATATGTTGTTGTTGTTGTTGGGTCTTTCGGCTTTTCCTGGTTAGGGGTCGCCACAGCGGAACTCCGGTCCGCTAATGATTGGCAGTAGATTTTTACATAAGATGTAGAAAATAATCTATAAATATATATATAATATATATATAACATTATAAAATATATTATTTATTATTATTATTAAATTGGCTCACAGATAGAACCCACAATGTGAATGTAGCTGACTCCAAGTCAGACTGCCAACCAGTCATGAGTGGAGTCCCACAGGGTTCGGTCCTGGGTCCTCTCCTGTTTGGTATCTACTTCTCTGAAGTCCAGGCCAACATGAAGGGACTCTGGCTGACAAAGTTCGCAGACGATTGCAAGTTGGGAGCTATTATTAACTTTCCAAGTGATGTTGACATCCTTTAGAAAGGCCTCACTGAGACCAACAACTGGTGTCAAAACCATGGCCTTAAGCTCAATGCCAAAAAATGTGTCATCATCCCCTTTGGGAAAAACTTGGTTCCCATGAATTACCACATCAGTGGTAGTCCACTGAACACAGAAGGTGTTATAAGAGATCTGGGAACACAGGTTGACAGCAACCTCTCTTTTGACCACCACATTGCCACTGTGGTCAGAAAGTCCTTCTATGTGGTACATCTCATTACTAAGGGTTTTGCATCCAGGAAGAGAGAGGTCATTGTCTCAATCTACTCTTCCCTCATTAGGCCAGTCATCTAGTACAATGCCCCATTTAGTATGTACCTCACTAGACAGCTGCAACAACTTGAGAGGCCACAAAAGTACCTCACAAAGATGATCCTAGGCCTTAATTTTATGATCTATAAGGTGTACAGCTGAGTATAGCAAAATGTAAAGAATGTATAAGATTATAAAATATATAAGATGTACAAAATAATCTATAAATATATATAATATATTTGTAATATATCAGCTTCCTATATGGACAGACTCAAAAAACTCCAGCTCTTCTCTGTCTCATATTGCCTACTTAGAGGCGATCTCTGCTTGACTTACAAAGCCATGTCTGACCCAGCTCTGTTAGAAATGCTACATCTAATGAAATCCCAATCCCTCCACACCACTTGCTCCAGTGACCTCAACCTCATTATCACAATCAACAGAACATGCTGGAGGGAAAGGTTCATAAACCAGAGACGGCCCATGCTATGGAATAGACTTCCCATACATGTCGCTGGCCCTCTTCAAGAGAAACATTGATGAGTGGATGGGAAATAGAAAATTCACCCCAGGGATCACTCCAGTGGCTCTACTCAACAGAGGCAGTGGGAACTAATGTTGGGTGGCACAAAGCCAGGGTAATCCTATAGTCTAGACTTATAAAGGCTCCAGGGCCATTAGCCTAGTACACACCAATGAACCTTTACATTTTGATGATATGTTGCATTGATGTTCTTCATATTAATCACTGCTTCAGCTTCCAGAGCTTCAGGATACCTTTTATGCACCCAAACTGTCAGTCACCTCTAGCTGACCTGACTAAAAGACAAGCTTGGGTGGAAAGCCATTCAGAGATTTACTGCCACAGAAGAATATGCTCCTATGATGCTTGCGCTTTCCTAAGATAAGTTTGTGAAAAAAAAAACTTCCATTTTCTTTTTTTTTTTACTGATGTTTTCAGGAATTTTATTTTAAATCTAGGAATGTTGTGTTTTAATGGATTGTCTCCAGACCGTAACATACTTTTAAATGGAGCACTCATTGTTTCTGTCAGTTTAAAAGTAGTGTTATCTACTGATAAAAATAATTCAGAGAAGAAACTGTGTTTATTTAAACATTGTGGGGCTGCCATAGTTATAGTGCTTTTTACTGCCAAAAAAAAAAAAATTTTGGCCTGATAGTTTTAATGGCATTGTTGTTTGTGTTCCTCAGGATAGAAGCACTATTTTCGGCTTGACCCTGGAATAGATTGTCACTACATTGGTCGGTTCTTCTTCCAGGTACAACAAGAAAAAGTTAAGCAAACAGAATTTGCTGCCTCAGCAGGCTAGCAATTTCCCTCAGCCGCAGGTAGGTATGGCCATTTGTTGTACCTCAGACCACTCATATTTTACCCCAGATCCCTCTGGTGTAACACATGCAGCCACAATGGACCGGGAGTTAGCCACATTCTGTGTGTAGTTCTCATACCTCTCAACTGTCTAGATTTTTAGAAAATGTCCAGATTTTTGCCTCATATTTTTGGTCTGTTTCTCATAAAATGTTTGGTTCTTTGGCAAATTGCTGAGGATTGAAATCACTAAATAATGACATACAGACACTGTATGCACAAATACTGTAATGAGTTACAGACTTCATAACCTTCAGAAAATGCATGCAACACAAATCCTTTTATTCTAGCAACTTTCTAAGTTTATAAGAGCAATATGTCCCTAAATATAAATATGTATAAATATAAATATGTAGTGAGAGTAGGGAGCAGGTTGAGGAGACCCTGGAGAGGTGGAGATATGCACTGGAGAGGAGAGGAACGAAGGTCAGCAGGACTAAGAAAGAATATATATGTGTGTGTGAATGAGAGGGAAGATAAAGGAATGATGAGGATGCAAGGAGCAGACGTGGTGAAGCTGGATGAATTTAAATACTTGAGATCAACAACTGGCAAGTGTGGAAGAGAGGTGAAGAAGAGAGTACAGGCAGGATGGAGTGGGTGGAGAAGAGTATCAGGAGTGATTTGTAATAGAAGAGTACCAGTAAGAGTGAAAGGGAAGATCTGCAAGAGGGTAGTGAGACCAGCTATGTTATATGGGTTGGAGACAGTGGCATTGACAAAAAGGCAGGAGTCAGTGCTGGACATGGGAGAGTTAAAGATGTTAAGATTTGCACTGGGTGTGATGAGGCTGGACAGCTCAGGTTGGATGGCTTGGAGACAAAGCCAGAGAGACAAGATTACATTGATTTGGACGTGCTGAGGAGGGATGCTGGGTATATTGGGAAAAGGATGCTAGACAGTTGAGAGGTATGAGAACTACACACAGGATGTGGCTAACAGGATGCTGCTAGGTAAGAGGAAAAGAAGAAGGCTTAAGTTAAGGTTTATGGATGTGGTGAGAGAGGACATGCAGGTGGTTGGTGTGACAGAGAAAGATGCAGAGGACAGGTAGAAATGGAAACAGATAATCTGCTACGGCGACCTCTAATGGGAACAGCCGAAAGAAAAAAGAAGAAGGCTTAAAATATGTCCCTGTTTTTGGGTCTTTGTCTCAAATTATTTTAGGCTTTGTCCAGATTTCTTGCACTAAGAGGTTGGGAGCTATGCCAGTTCTGGATCTTTCTTTCCTAAACCTGTTTGTGATACTGCCCAAATTCAGAATGATGTCACTTTACAACCTGTTGCCTCTTCTTCCTCTTTCAGGTTTCTTGGAAACAGTAGACTTAAAAAATTCTAACAACCTAGCAATTATAGGAACTTATATTACTCCTGGAAATAACCTGTCTATAACAGAGGAATTTCTCCACTGGGCATCCCTAACATTTCCTCAGGAAACTATCATAATGGGTGACTTTAACACCAACTGGTTCTCTTGTAACACAGAAACCCCCTCTAATTTCATTAACCTGCATGGCTTCACGTAATACAATCTGCAACAAGGACAGACAAATCCACCAAAAGACAGTCAATACTGGACTGGATCTTAACAAACCAACCATCATAAGCTTATCACTCAGGCTGCCTCCCTGATGGCATTAGTAACCACCTCCCAACCTACCTACTTAAACAGCATCTTCACCTTCCAGAAATATTACCTATTGACAAATCTGTAACAAAAAAGACATCAACACTCATACCTTTGTCTCCAGCCTACAACTCTGTAACTGGTCTCCACTTAGAAAACTACCTTTAGATACTGCCATAGATTACTTTAATAGCACATTCCGAAGCATATATCATCCCACGACATAACGGACCATAAACTCCAACTATAGACCAATTGCAATTTTATCTCCCCTAGCCAAAATACTAGAAAAAATGTATTCACACCCAACTCATGAACTACCTCTTATCTAACAGCCTTCTAACAAATATACAACACAGTCTCCTCCCAATCATAGTACCTCAACTGCCCGTTTGAGTTTTACCAATACAATCCACCAACATTGTAAGGAATGTAAACTAGTATCATCATTTTCCGAGACCTATCCAAAGCTTTTGACACTGTCTCCCACCAGAAATCCCTCACTGAACTCTCCACCCTAAAACTTAGTTTCTTCACTCTTTCATGGTTCTGGCTGACAACAAGCTGCCAAATGGCACCAAGATCTCTCCACTCACTTACCTATCATGTTTGCCAAGGTTGAAGTACCTTAGATTATGGAGAAGAAGGTTTCTCATATCTGACTGAATACATTTCATGATAGTTATCCCCATTACATTTGGATGGCACAGCATTGTCATCTCACAGCCAGTTTGAGTCTTAGTTGGAGTACCTTATATGTTGAGTCTGTATATCCTCCTTGTATTCACTTGTGTTTCCTCTGGCTACACCAGTTTCTTTCCACATTCCAAAGACATGCAGCTGGTGAACTGGACATAGGTGTGTGTGTGTGTGTGTGTGTGTGTGTGTGTGTGTGTGTGTGTGTGTGTGTGTGTGTGTGTGTGTGTGTGTGTGTGTGTGTGTGTCTGTGTGTGTGTGTGTGTGTGTGTGTGTGTGTGTGTGTGTGTGTGTGTGTGTGTGTGTGTGTGTGTGTGTGTGTGTGTGTATGTGTGTGTGTGTGTGTGTGTGGTGTGATAGAACTACATGACAGGGCTAGTCACCCAGCAGTGTAAACCTCATCTCTAGATGATTGTCAGTGTTGAAGTGACACCCTGACACATTGTGCAAAAATAGGAAAAAGGGGCTGTGGATGGATGGCTCTCCATTATTTTGCACAATATGCACGTGAGGCTAAAGCAGTCTGTAACAAGAGTCTCCTTTGTGGATTGGGACCACAATAGTCTGTTTCGAGATATCAGTTTTTATAGGTTCATAGGAGTGTACTAGGCTAATGGCCCTGGAGCCTTTACAACCCTAGCCCAAAAGACTCCCTGGCAACATGCCACTCAACATTATTTCCTCAGGCCTCTGTCCAGCAGGACCACTGAAATAATCCCCGGGATGAATTTTCTATTTCCCATCCACTCGTCAAGATTTCTCTTGAAGAGGGCCAGTGAGGTGCTCTGCTTGATGTGTAGGGGAAGTCTGTTCCAGAGCATGGGCAATCACTAGGTTAGGAATCTGTCCCTCCAACAGGTTCAGTTGATTGTGGTAATGAGGTTGAGGTCTCTGGTGCATGTGGTATGGAGGGACTGGGATTTCTTTATATGCAACGCATATCTAGCAGTGCTGGGTCTGACATGGCTTTGTAGGTCAAGCAGAGATCACCTCTGAGTAGGCGATATGATACCGAGAAAAGTTGTAGTTTTTTTTAGTCTTTCCGCATAGGGCAAGTGAGGCATTTTTGTGGTCTTTCTAGTTGTTGCATATGTCTAGTGAGGTACATGCTGAATGGGGCATTGTACTAAATAATTGGTCTAATGATGGAAGAGTATGCAGAGACAATGACCTCTTTCTTCCTGGAGGCAAAACCCTTTGTGATGAGATGTGCCACATAGAAGAATTTTCTGACCACAGTGGCAATGTGATTATCAAAGGATAGGTTGCTTGTGTTCCCAGATCTCTTATGACACCTTTGGTGTTCAGTGGACTACCATTGATGTGTTACTTCATGGGTACGATGTTCTTCCCAAAGGGAATGACGATGCATTTTTTGGCATTGAGCAGGAAGCCATGGTTCTGATACCAGTCATTGGTCTCCATGAGGCCTTTATGTAGAATATCAGCATCATTTGGGGAGCTAATAATGGCTCCCAGTTTGCAGTCATCAGAGAACTTGGTCAGCCAGAGTCTCTTGGTTTTGGCTTGGACTTCAAAAAAATATATGCCAAACACAGGAGAGGACCCAAGACCAAACCCTGTTGGACTCCACTCGTGACTGACTTGGAGTCCGCTACATTCACTGTGTGAGTTCTATCCAAGAGCCAGTTTGCAGCCCACCTTGTGACATAGGGGTTGATGCCTAATTTAGTGAGTTTATCTTTGATTCCTGAGTAAGAAAATGTATTGAAGGCCTTGACCAGATTGAGGTAGGCTGTGTGAACTACCTTGCCTTGACCCGTAGCTCTGGTGACTGACTTGAAAAAGTCTACCAGGTTGGGCAGACAAGATCTAGCCTTAACAAATCCGAACTGCATGGGGTCTAGATTCTGGAGATTCCTATGTCCTTATTTATTAGGTCCATGATGATAAGCTCCATAGCCTTACATATCAGACTTGTCAAGCTAATGGGGTGGTAGTTCCCAGGGTCTGTAGTCGCACCCCCTTTGTGGAGTGGGATTACTGTAGCAGTGTGCTATTTGGCTCGGACAAAGCCTGAAATGAGGCTGTGATTGAACAGGCCACTCAGGTATGGTGCCACTTTATTTTGCAATTCATGTCGAGCACAGCCTGGGATGTTGTCAGGTCCCTCAGAAGTTGTATTCCTGGCCTTGGCCAGTGCAATTTTAACCTGTGCAGCTGTAATATTGGGTACTTGGCATTCCACAGGTATTGTGATTGGCCCTTTAGGAAGTGAGGAGGGGGGGGGGGTAAAGTTGGAACTGAATCTGTCAGCCAGTATATTGGCAGTGTCTGTTGCCTCAGTGTAGGAGTTACCATTGTGTAGTAGCTCCGAGCAGATCTGATCATTGCCTTGTAGATTTTTGACATAACTATAGAAGGCCTTGTGTTGTTTTTAGTATCTGTTGCAATTTTGTTTTTGTAGCCAGCTTTGGAGGATTTGATGAGGGATCTCAGCTTTTTGTTAAAGCTGACAAGGAAGTTTTTCCAGTCTTGTGACTTTGCCCTGTTCTGCAACAGTTTCTTCCTTCTGTTGTAGAGTTTGTTTATGGCAGGAGACCACCAGATTGGCTTTCTTTTTTTGGATGAGAGTGTCTTGGTTCTATTAGGAATGGTCCATTCCTTGCATTTGTACGTGTTCATACAGTACATTGGAGTATGATTCTGCCGTCATGCATTTATTCAACATTTGCATGGGCACTGTAAAGTTAGCCACCTCAGTTTTTAGAAGCCCAGAGTTGGCTTTGGAAATGTTTTTTTTATCGTGATTTCCTTTGTGGGGGGTGTAGGTGGGATGTGGATATTCATGGCGACTAGCTTGTGGTCAGATCTGACCTGGGAGGAGTTGACAATTGGTGTAGAGCAACAGCCGCCCATATTAGTAATAACCAGATTGAGGATGTTGGTACCCCTAGTGGGGGTAAGAATGAGCTAGTCCAGGGCATTGGAATTGATGAATTCCAGGAAACATTGAGCAAGTGTGTTGGTACATGAGTAGTTTTTCCAGTTAATGGAGGGGTAGTTGAAGTCACCCAGTATGAGGGTGTTGAGATGGACCTTTAATAATGTTTTATTAAGAATGTGTGTGTGTGTGTGTGTGTGTGTGTGTGTGTGTGTGTGTGTGTGTGTGTGTGTGTGTGTGTGTGTGTGTGTGAGGGAGGCATACTAGGCTTTTTCTGATTGTACAAGATGAGCTCCCTGGTAGAATGTTGTTACAGAGAAGAAGAGTGCATTGGTTTCTACTTTGTGGCCTGAATTTTGCTCCAGATATATATATGTTGGTATGTTCGCTACATCTTTTTGCAGTGTTGTGGCTTACCATTTTGTTTTTGCACACTACATTCCTACTTATTCCTCTTCATTTTTTGGATGTGGTTGTAAAAAGGCCTTATTAATACTTAATATTAAAATTAAGTTTTATTTTGGATGAAGTTTCACTTCTATTGATTGCTTTAGTAAGTTATTTTGAATTGAGTTGACTTTGGCCTTGTTGAATTGGGTCAGGTAAAGACTACAGACTATGTATGCTCTTGTAGTTTAATAATTTCTTAATTCTGAAACTCTAAAATTTAGGTTTATTGCACGATTTTTCACTGTATTATGCCTCATGAGGATGGCTTTATCGGCGCAGGCCTTTAAGGTATTGTAGAGGACAGTGAAGATGCTTTTATTTGTTTGTTTGTTTATCTTATGGTGAAAAATGTAATCCTACAAGGCAAGTGTTCCCTTTCCATGGAATACCCACATTAGTAGTCATAATCACTGGGGGCATTTAGCCAGGCAACTTCATATACAGTCCCATTTAATTCATCCAGCTGTCCAGCCACAACCCTTTTTCCCATTTTTGCACATGTGGTCATGGTGTCACTTCAACAGTGACAGTCATCTAGAACCAAGATTCACACTGCTGTGGTGGCTAGTCCTGCTGCGGCTGGTCTTTTATACCATAAACCTGCAGGCACACACACCTATAGCCAGTTTAGAGTATCCACTCCACTTACTGCATGTCTTTGGAATGTGGCAGGAAATAAGACCACCCAGAGAACACCCATGCAAACACAGGGAGGACATACTTACTCCACACAGAAGGCACCCCAGCAGAGAATCAAAGCTCTTGCTGTGATGGGACAACACTATCTGCAGCACTACAGTGATGCCCTACAGCCCTAGTTAATTGACACAGGTAACTGGTTGGGGCAGCATAGTTGCTGTTTGAAAAACTCCTTAATTATAGTTTAATATAATTTGGTATATATGAGAAACATTGTTACATTGTGGATAGAGTGAAAAGCGGGTGTGGCAATATTTATCATAGGACAGCTGGCAGGGATGTTTGTCAGGATGTCCATGCTGACAACTTTACAGTTTGTTCAAGATTGCCAAGTTTATGAAGTGCATACTTTTTCTGTCCGCGTTTTGGTTGAGGCACAGATTACAGTCATTAATATTTTAATATAAGTCACTTATAAGTCAATATTTTTTTGTTGTGGGAAGGGTTATAAGTTTAGCATGCAACTAGTCATGTTCTCGAAGTGACTGTTGGCAAAACCTGGAATTCATTGCCAAACTATAGCCTAACTAAAACTATATATATAAAACCCTGCAATCCTCCAAAAGTCTCTTCAAAAAAAAAACCTCAAACAGTATCTCAAAGAGAATTGGCTATGCCCATATACCAACCCTGATTAACTTATAAGTTTAACATGTTATAAAATTGTACTTTGCAGTGTTTGTTTTAACTTTGGTGTGGAGTATTTCATGTCCATATTTTTTTCTATAATGATAGCTTTAAAGGCTTGCTTATGGGCCATTCAGAATAGAAGGCATTACAAGCAGGTATCTGTGGAATGCAAAGCAGCTCTCTGAATCATGTCTCTGTGACAGCTTATTCTTCGATTTCTATCAGAGACCAAGTCAGCTTTTAGGCAGGTAAGCTTTTGTATCTAGACTTCAAGAATTGATCAGCTTCACCTTCCTATTGCTATCATAGATTTTAGCTTGATGTATACATTAATTTGAACCTTAATGAAACCAAAAGGAGCAACTAGGCTGATGCAGAGTCACAAGTAGAAATGAAAGGCAAAATCCTCAGGTTAAAATCCAAATGAAAGGCAGAATCCTCAGGTTAAAATCCAACTTTAATTCCACTGCAGGTCAGATAAGCGCTTTCACTCATTCATTTGAGCTTCATCAGATCATGTAACAAAGACCTTCAAGTACATAGGCTACATTTATACAGTTAAAACATCTCCTATTGGCTGCTTCTTGTTACATATTCATGAGTTAATCTAAGCTTAAAGATATATGCACATATAAACATGCTGAGATGTATAAAATGACAAAGTAAATATAAAAAACATATAAAAACTCTCCATGAACACTCAAGATGCTCTAATAAATATGTATATATAGATATATATATCAAAAGAAATCTATTTCAAGGGGTAAAAACATATATGTTCCATCATTTATTATAAAATCTACAAACATTCCTCCGTTTGTTTAACATAGGTTTAATGGAGGCTCTCTCATTGAGACCTAAACCCCTATCTGCTCTCAATCTAACTATCCACATACTCTCCTTACTCTCAGTATGGTTCCTGATGTCACCTCCTCGTATACTGGGTTTAATATTCTCAAGAGCTCTGAATAGGAAATAATGTTCAGGACCTGCTTGGGCTACGTGCTTGGCTAAGGCATTGTGAGGTGAAGCCTTCCTAATGTGGTAAAGATGTTCTCTTATCCTGTCTTTAAAATGACGATTTGTTTTGCCAACATAAAATGCATCACATATTTGGCACACTGCCAAATAAACTATATGAGTAGTATCACAGGTAGCTATAGCACGTATGCTAAAGTTAGTGTGCATGTCAGGATGTTCAAAAAATGGACTGGGGTCAAGAGAATTACAATAATTATAATAATTATAATAATAATTATAATAAGCAAGTCCTGAACATTATTTCCTATTTAGAGCTCTTGAGAATATTAAACCCAGTACACGAGGAGGTGACATCAGGAACCATACTGAGAGTAAGGAGAGTATGTGGATAGTTAGATTGAGAGCAGATAGGGGTTTAGGTCTCAATGAGAGAGCCTCCATTAAACCTATGTTAAACAAACGGAGGAATGTTTGTAGATTTTATAATAAATGATGGAACATATATGTTTTTACCCCTTGAAATAGATTTCTTTTGATATATATATATATCTATATATACATATTTATTAGAGCATCTTGAGTGTTCATGGAGAGTTTTTATATGTTTTTTATATTTACTTTGTCATTTTGTACATCTCAGCATGTTTATATGTGCATATATCTTTAAGCTTAGATTAACTCATGAATATGTAACAAGAAGCAGCCAATAGGAGATGTTTTAACTGTATAAATGTAGCCTATGTACTTGAAGGTCTTTGTTACATGATCTGATGAAGCTCAAATGAATGAGTGAAAGCGCTTATCTGACCTGCAGTGGAATTAAAGTTGGATTTTAACCTGAGGATTCTGCCTTTCATTTGGATTTTAACCTGAGGATTTTGCCTTTCATTTCTACTTGTGACTCTGCATCAGCCTAGTTGCTCCTTTTGGTTTCATTAATATTATTTAAGTTTTTCTGGAGCACTGGGCGTTTATCCTGTTTGTCAGCGAGTGGTTTGTTCCTGTTTTATTAATTTGAACCTTGCCTTAAAAAGTACTGGAGGAAGAAAAGTGTATTCAGTACCTTAACCCTTTTGAGGAGAGTTATAACCCCTTTCTTGCAAAGAAGGTCTAAGCTTAGTCTGTGTAGTTTCCAATCCTGCTTTCGTAATTCACTTGTGATTAGGAGACAAAGTACATTCAGCATGTTCAAATAGATAACATAGAAAATGGTAGTTGTTTTCTTGTTTGTTTGTTATTTATGTATTCATTTATTTATTTATTTTGCCTTAATCTGTCACTGCAAAACTTAAAGAACAAACTAATCAAGTGCAGATAGAAGTAAAAGAATAAAAAAATAAATCAGAAGGAATGAAGTATAATGTACTAGTCATTAGAAAGTTAGTAAATGAGAAAATACACCAACAGTTCTGTTAATAAAGAATGAAACATTATAGAGTATTTCTATTCGTAAACTAAACGCAAAAGCCATACAAAACAACTGTACTTTGTTCCTTCAAAGACTCATAGGTCATTATATAGGGTGGTATTCATAGTCCAGCAGTTCACAACAATGACTTTTAGTGAAAAGGACAGCTAAGCTAAAATGCAAATAAGCTAAGCGCAGGCTATCCATGCTGAAAAAGGAAAAGCAAAGGCATTTTGAAAAAGATGCCTAATCAGGGCAAATGTGTAAAGCACCTTAAAATAAGCATTTAGTAAATACAAAGCAGGATTTGTGTAACTTTGTATATATTTGGATACTGTGAATGGATGCGGCTATGCACAGTCAGCTTGATAGACCTAAGACAACTAGCAGATTTTGCAGCTTATATTATTACTATTTAAAAAAAATAAAGGGTCACTATGTTTTATGTAAGGGTATCTTTATGTGGCCACCCTGAATTTCATGAAAGAATAGAAAGGAGGAGACAGAAAAGATTTGAAAAAGGGAACACAGAAGGAAAACATGAAGATTGTTGTGCCCGTGCAACTGGGAGATGAGGAGCACAATGTTTTTGGTGGAGTTTATACCCCTGTTTTTTCAATTTTTTTATGTAAGATGGTAGTTTGGGTGGGAAATAGGTAATAGGGTGGAGATGAAAGGATAGGGGAAGAAGGGGTGAAGCACCAGCAAGATTCCCAGCCCAACCAAGCATTTTTACTACCAGATGGGGCGGTGGAAGATCCCACTCTTGAGGGGGTAGGGTCCTGTGATGGTGTGATAGTCAGCACCAGCTGTGATACAGTGTCTTGAACATGCTGAAGTGAAGCCTCAGCTAGCTGAATCCAGCTATCGTTATTCTTCTACCATGTCTTCATCTAAGTCCCTAAACCCCCATTCAGTTCGACTTGCTAGGCTGCCATGTGCCAGAGTGCCTCCAGAGCCAGTGCCACCACCCTGACTGGGTGAGGATGTCCACAGATGGCAGATGGTGAATACTGCCTAAATCAATAATACCACACTAAAACAAAAGTATAAGCAACCATGAAGGCCAGAAAAATTCCAAATCCATTATTCAGATACACAATAGCTCTAGCACCTCGGCCAAGTGGCCTTCAAGGTGTCCAGTTGGCCGAGGTGAATACTGCCTAACCTGGGAGGTATGTGCCTAGGTCTTTTAAATCTGTATAAAAATGAACATAAATGGAAGAGAAATAAAATACTAAAGCACAAAGTAATGCATAAAAAAATAAGAAAAACAGAGAAAGGGGTGGGGAGAGAAAAGAGAAAATACATGCAAGAAATTCACACATTTTACACACATTTGATTTCCTACTTAATGCAATACACTACACAGAATAACCTTTCAAAATTAACTTTTCAAAAGCCTTTGACATGGTCAACCATGAACTTCTCATTCTTTCACTAAAATCTATTTCCCTCAACAAGCCTGCTATCCAGTGGTTCCAGTCCTATCTGACTGGTAGACAACAGGTGGTACTGCCAGAACCTTAAACAACTAGAGTGGCTAGAACTACCCAGCTTAATTCAGTTCAACTCTTAATAGCGCACAAAATTTTGTACCACCCTGAGGATACCGCCTCACTTAAAAAAATTATTAAGCCATATAGCAACCTGAGATCTCGACAGTCAGCCAATAAACTACTGGTCCAAACCCACAAAGCTAATAACTCTGGTGGTGAATCCCTGTTTGCCAACTTTGTTGGCAAAACCTGGAATTCGTTGCCAAACTATTTATAACCCTACAATCCTCCAAAAGTCTCTTCAAAAAAACCTCAAACAGTATCTCAAAGTGAATTGGCTATGCCCATGTACCAACCCTGATTAACTTATAAACTGAAAGCATATTCTGTAATTATCATAACTTGTAACTAAGTCACCAAGCTCTGCTTCCAATCTGATGTCTCTTACTTTTAATTGTGTCTGTCCATGAGAATTGTGAGTCCCTACTAGGGAACACTACTAAGCCATTGTATATAATCACTTTGTTTTTATAATTGTTTGCTAACTTCTGTGCAATCTATGTAAGTTTGTCTATGTGGAGCTTTTCTCCCCGGGCCTCCGCTGAAAATGGACATGTATCCAGTCAGGCTATCCCGGTAAACAAATGTAAAATAAATAAATACTTAAAAGCATTTTTATTTTATAAATCTTTATTAAATCAAAATGGAATGTATGAGGAAGTGCTTATTCAGAGTTTTGTTTGAAAGTATACAGGAAGTGCTTATGCAGAGTTTGGGATGACATTTTAGGGGAAGTGTTTATGCTCACTAGGTGGGACAATCACTGCCTGCACATGTGATAAGATTACAGAACGTGGAGGGAGACATAGATACATTATTAAAGTACAAAGAACTATGTTGGCAATTATGACTGAATGCCATGGCTCCCCCTGGTTTGAATGATAATGTTAGTATTATGAGTGTCCTGAAGGCAACAGCAAATGTTCTGTACTGTTATTACATTTGTGGGCAGTGATTGTTTATATTTATATCTTGATCACTTTTAAGATTATTGTGGTTCTTAAATAAGTAGTGCAACAATGTTTTCATTTATTTTTTAGGGTGTGTGGTTCTTTAAAACTGCATCCAAAGTGTTTTTATTCATGTGGAGGTGTTCTTGATTGGTTGTTTTGTACTTCAATTGGTATTTAAACTGTCTTAAAATTGTTTCAGCATTAACTCTGAAGTCCACGGATTTTGGATGAAAGTGCTTAGTTATTGCTGTTTTTATGGTCCGGTATAAAGTTAGTGTTATCACCCAGCTGAGTATTATTTGAAATGTTTGCAGAGTGAACTAATGTGCCAGATATGGGAATCATGTGCACTTCCAGGATGCTGGGCAGAGATGGTGGTGATGCACCCCCATGTATCTCACACTACCTGGCAAAAGATGGAATGGTAGCCCTTCCTCTTACCCCATGGACCTGAAACAGCTCTAGTTGCAACCTCAGGGAAATGTGCCACTCCACAGTAGGCATGCATATTCCTGGCCTGATCCTGACATGGCACAGGGAAAAGATGTAATGATCCACATGGGCCAAGAGTACATCCAGGACTTGCTGTGGTATCCTCAAGGCAGAAGCCTGTGAAATCCCCAGTATGTCCCTAGTCTTCCTTCGGAAGATCCCCATGACAGATATACTGAGGAATACACATACCTTATTATCCATAAGGGTAGGAAGGACATGCATTCTTCCAGTACTCCTATTGGGTCATACATCTTACTAAGACCATTATAATGTGCCGGGCACTCTAAATCTATTCACTTATTATCTGCCTATATTTCCACCTTCTTGACTGATGAGCACCACTGGGTGTAAGTGGTTTTGGCTCAGCCAAGCAAACTATCAACTCATACCTAAAAATAGCAAGGCTAGCAGTAAGTGACAGCATTTTAACAGATTGAAAAGTAGGTAGTATTAGCAAGACTCCTCTTCATATAACTTATCTGCAGACGGTGCGGAAATGCCGGAAAATACCACTGTGAATTGCAAACAGATTAAGGAAGGCCTCATTAGTTTACATTGGGTTGCATCATTCTTGATTTACAGCTCATTATGAGTTCATTTGCTTATGATCATTCACAGCCAATGTGCTTTAGTGTAAGTGACCTCTGTGAATCACAGCTGAGCTGTACTCTTTCACAGACAGTGCGGATAGACTTAACCCATCAGAGCAATGACTCTTCAAAAGCTAGTGAAGGTAAAAATAATCAAACCAAACTAAGCAGATCTGAAACAAAACTAATATAAAATAATACATTATGTTGTATAAATTCACTCATCGGCAAAGTGTCCTCAGTTAAAAAATACCCAAGGGGCTCTGTCTTCAGGATGAAGTGTGACTAATTGACAGCTAGGATTCAGTAATTTTAAGAACAGCAGTAAACAGTACACTGAAGTAATTAAGTACAAAATAAAACCAATAGAAATCATAATAAATGTAGCCTCAGCATACATACTGCTTATAAAGTACATTTTAAAAATGTCCTAACAGCTCAGTGAACTGTGGATTCCTTACTTTTGAAAATGATGAACACTATGCAGCTGTGCTCCGCTCCACTCCACATTTGTGTATAAGTATGTATCAGTAAATAAGCTGTATCCAAAATTTGTTTATTTATTCTCCAGTTAGCAACATTCTCCACTTCAGGGTTTTGTAGAGAGCTGGAGTCTATTCTGATGGCCATAAGGCAAGAAACATATCCTGGATAAGACTCCAGTCTACCTCAGTAAGCAAACACGTACAGATACATACACTAATACACACACAGGCTCACAGACAGCATGCATATCTGTGGGGATCTTTGTAGATCAATAAATCACACATAGTATGTCTTTCAGATGTGGGAGAAACTGGGCCACCTAGTGAAAACCTTCAAAGCGACATTGAGGATGTGCAGACTCTACATAGAAGGCATCTCAGCCAAGATGTAAACTTGACAACTAACTGCTGTGAAACAGTAACACTAACCACTAATTACTCTACCACTGTGCATCTAGAAATCTTTAGCAAATACAAGAAAAAGAATAATCCCTGTTTTAAAAAAGAGACATTCTACCTGCTGCAGATATAACCCAAATAATACATCTGACTAGTGGCATATCTTTATGACCAAAGTCTTCTTAATTACCTTTTGTGAAGTTTTCAGTCTTTTGCATAATCCTAATGAATAGAAAACACTAAATTTAGTATTATTTAATGATCCTATTCTTTGAGATGTATCTTCAGATCAAATACACTTCTGTGCTAGTAAATGCAAAAAGGTAATAACACAAGGTTAGAAAATGTCAACATTTTCAAATATTTTTTGAATATATTATCCTTCTTTCTATAGTTTATGATAAATAAATAAATGCTATAAGAATAAGCTTTAATAATAATTGTGGCAAACTGAATTATACATTCTGGCCTAAAATTAGAATTATTTTAGGCAAAATAACTGATATGCACAATGTATAAAAAAAGTTAAAATATAATTCATGTACAGGATGAGTGATTATCATTAGGTATTATTAATACCATATTGTAGTAATATATTTAAAGGTTGACTGTAAATAGATTTGTTAGAAATGTTGATATATATATATATATATATATATATATATATATATATATATATATATTTTTTATTTTTTTTTTAATTATATTTCATTAGTTGAGACTATCAAATTATATGAGAAAATTATGAGTTTTTATTGATATGGAAATTTTACCATGTATGATTAAAAGTACAGTCATTATCACTTAGTAACCTAGCTGACTCATCTGTTCAAATAGTAAAATCCAAAATAAAATATTAGACTCCAATTCACAGATATTATGTCAATTAAAATAACAAATCCAATGCATAACCCTTCATGTTGATGCAGAATGATTCATCAGATCATAAAATGTACAAGGAACTACTATTGTTTAAATACACATCATGTGACATTAGCAGACTAATCACAGCAAACCCATCATGTGATGCTCACAGATAAATTACAGCATACACAATAATTTGCCTGTTGGAATAAAAGCTAAAAAATGCATTAAATGGTTTAGAATAAATATTTAGAATACGTTCATTTCTATTTAAGTTTCTGTTGAAACTTAACCAGCAGACAAATGTAGGAGAACTGTGAATATAAACTCAGACTTATTAATATCGTATCAGATTCACCAAGTTTTAGCTATAGAAGAGCTAGTAACTTACAGAAAAAGAAGTTATGTCTTACCATAAAGTTCCATCTGTGTTGTTGATCTTCATCCATTCCTCACTGATGGGTTCGGTTTTGAGCCCTCGGAACTGAGTTGGCCTTATACCAAAGTTTGCACTAGCCAAAAACTCTCGAGTTAAGATTTTACCCACAATCCTCTTCTCCCTGTTACCTCAGATCAAGTTTACCCTAGCAAGTAAAGCAGAGGCTGCCACCGAGCAAAAAACCTTAGCCCAGGAAATGGACTCAAAGATGCTCCAGGAGCCTCTAGGAGGGGGAAGGAGGGTGAGACGTGATGAATGGATGAAGATCGACAACACAGATGGAACATTATGGTAAGACAGAACTTCTTTATCTGATGTTGTTAATCTTCATTCCATTCATCACTGATGGGACAGAGTCCCCAGCTACCTAAGGAAGAACATTTCTGAGCACCATTGAACCAAAGGATGCCCTTCACCTGGAGACCAGTTCCAGTTTGTAATGAGTGATAAAGGTATGGGGGAAGCCCATGTAGCTGCTGCACAAATGTCGTCCATTGAAGCTCTGGAGTGGAATGCCACAGAAGTTGCCATCGATCTGGTGGAGTGAGCCCTGATATTTGGCAGAAAATATTTCCTTTCTAGGTTATAAATGAAGGTTATACAATCTCTGAGCTATTTGGATAGAGTCGCTTTAGAGATTGACTTTCCCATTTTTGGATCAGAAAAAGAAACAAATAACTGGTCAGATTTCGTGATTGCCCTTGTTCTGTCTAGATAAAACCTCAGTTGTCTATGAACATCCAATAAATGTAAACAATACTCTCCCTTGGTGGAAAAATTAGGGAAGAACACAGGCAAATCGATAGTCTGATTAATGGAGAACTCAGGAATTACTTTGGGCAGGAAGGAAGGATTAGTCCAAAGTGCTACTCTGTCCTTATGAAAAATCAGATAAGAACACTTGAGACAAACAGCTTGGAGTTCAGAAATGCATCTAGCCAAAGTAATAGCCACCAGAAAAAGGGATTTCCAGGAGAGAAACTTAATGTCACACGTGGCTGTTGGCTCGAAGGGAAACCGTGTCAAGGATTGCAAGATAAGTGTGAGACTCCAGGGTTCAGTGGGCTGCTTAAGTGGAGGTCTCGAATGATAGATTTCTTTCAAAAAGGCTTTGCTCAGATGAGAAATTAAAGAGGAATCCCAGAAAATATTATGAAAATTTGAAATGGAAGCTAAATGAAGCTGCGGTGCCCTCCTCAAAAAAATTGGATAGATACTGGAGCACCACAGAGATGGGTGCAGAAAAGGGATCCAATTCTCTTTGTCTAGACCAAATCACAAATCTTTTCCATTTGTCAGCTCAAAGATTTTTGATGGATGGTTTATGCGAAGCCAGAATAATATCATGTACTGGACAGGAAAGATTACAAAGCCTGGCAATCATTGGAAGTGGAGAAGCCAAGTGAGCTTGAGACTGAGAAGGTTCAGGTGGCTCAGCCCTTCAGGGTGAGATATCAGATCTGGAGTTGGATCCAAGATCCATGGACTGCAAAGGAGATGAAGCCAGAGAAAGGAGAACCACGCCTGCAAAGGAGATGAGGCCAGATAAAGGGAAACCACACCTGTCAAGGCCAAAAAGGGGCTATGAGGATCATTTTGCTTTACAACCAGAGGGCTTTCTTCAAAACTAGAGGAATAAGAGGAGTGGGTGGATAAGCATAAAGAAGTCCCATGAGACAATTGTGGATAAGTGCATCCCTCGGGGGATCTCAAATTAGGGTGAAGTACTTGCTGCACTTGTGGTTGGATGGGGAGGCAAATAGGTTGCAGCAAGGCTAGCCCCAAAGGCTGAAGATCTTAGCCACTAAGTTGGAGTTGAGGGACCACTTGTGAGGCAGAAGGATGCACCTGCTCAACTTGTCTGCGAACACATTGGAAATTCCCGGGATATGCATCGCTATTAGAAAGCAGTTGGAAGCTATCTCTCATTGCCACACTCTCATGGTTTCTCGACATAGAGGATATGACTTGGTTCTCTCTTGTTTGTTGATGTACCAAACTACTGACATGTCCGATTGGATAGCAACTGTTCCTGAAGGAAGGCCAGTCTGAAATGCTTGCAATGCTAAAAACACTGCCCTCAATTTCAGAACATTTATGTGTCTTGGACAGTCATTCCCTGATAATGTCCCCCCACCCTATCAGAGCAATGTTCACAATGGTGCTGGGCTGAGGGGAATGGAAAGCCTGGCTCCAAAGTGCAAGAAAGATCCAGTTTGCACTGATCTGTAATATGAATCTGGTAAGACAACGGTTGACAGTTCGGGTACCATTAAGTCAACAGAAGCCACTTGCTAGGGGGACTATAGATATAGATGCTGCTATTGATTCTAGCAACTGCAGAACCTGTCGAACCAGTACCAGTCTGTGGCAGAGTATCACTCGGATCTGTATTCTTAGTCTTTGAAGCCTGTGTTCTGGGAGGGAAACCAAGAGTGGGTATTGAAACCCTATAAACTCCAGGGTCTGGGTTGGAGTTAAATTGGACATTCCCAGTTTATGGATATTCCCAGGTGATGCACCAGAGAGAGGGTGTAATGCAAGGCTGTTATCAGTAGATGCTTGTTGGGGCAGTGAGGAGCCAACCGTTCAGATATGGAAACACCAGGAATCCTTGCAATCTCAAGTGAGCTGTCACTGCTGCCATGCATTTAGTAAACACTCTGGGGGTGTAGAGAATCCGAAGGGCAGGGCACAGAATTGGTAATGATTGGCTCCTAGCTGATGCAAAGGAACCTTCTGGAGCTTTTGTCCATTTTGATGTGTAAGGTCTATCGAGCACATCCAATCACCTTCCTCCAGAAACGGGAGAATAAACCATGACCATCTGGAATTTTTTCTGTCTGACTAACTTGTTTAAACAGCCAAGGTCCAAAACTGGCCTCCTGTCTTTTCTGGCACCAAAAAGAACCTTGAGTAAAGTCTGCATCCTATCTGGTCTGGTGGGACTTTCTGGATGACTCTTTTTAAGTACAACTGTTCTATTTGAAGACCTGCCACTTCCCTTAGACTGGATGGGATGTCTAGGATTTGCTTTGGAGGTTTTGGGTAGGAGTTGAAGGGGATTTAGATCTGGATACTATCCTCTGCACCCAAGAGTCAGTGGTTATAGTCAGGCAGTGGGGTGTAGAGAAAGGCTCCCCCAACTGCTTGCAGAGAAAAGCAAATGGGCCGCTCTTCAGGAGCGTTGATAGGGCTGTCCAGAGAAGGAATTTCTGGAACCCTGATTATGTGGACCCCCTCTGCCTCTGTAGAAACAGATTAAACTATTTGGGGATAACAGCAATATCAAAAATTCAGACTATACCAAAAATATGACCGACTTAACTGAGAGCTGGCTTGAAGGTGGCTTTACGGCAACATGGCAAATGAGATCTGGGGTAACAGGGAGAAGGGGGTCATGGGTAAAATCTTAGCTCAAGAGTTTTTGGCTGGCACGAACTTTGGTATAAGGCTGACTCGATTCCCAGGGCTCAGAAATGAACCCATCAGTGATGAATGGAATGAAAATTAACATCAGATCAATATTTTGTTATAAAGAGCAACCAAAAATACATCTTACTTTTACACTAATAAGCAAAGAACGTACAGATGTAATAGTTGGGGGGGAGGTGGCCTAATGGTTAAGATTTTTGCCTTACAAACACAAGGTGCAGGGTTTGAGTCTCACAAGGGATAACTGGCTAGGCTTAAAATGGCTCGCAAGGGCAGTTAGACTAGTATGAACCTATGACTCAACTTTTTGCAAATACATTAATACTGACAAGTTTTTTAGACATCCAGTCAAAGATGCAGCTTTTTTACTAAGAGCATTTGGTAATTACAACACAACACTTAATATACATAGCAAACTACTCCAAGTGCAAAACATACTACATAGCCAAGACAAATAGAAAATTAAAGGAGAGAATAGGTTAACACATGTCAGACATCAGGAGGAATGTTCAAATGCCTTATATAAGCATATTCTTAATACAGATGTAACTCGTACTTTTAAATTTGCTATTTTGCAAGTTATTCTTGCACAACTTAGAGGGGGTGACATAAAATTAGACACAGAGAGGATAGAACTGCAATGGATTTTTAGATTTAAGGCACATATACCCCCTGGCTTGAATGACATGGTTACCATTAAGCCTTATTTGAAGTAGTTGCATACTTAAATACACTGAACTTTTTGTATTTGTCTATACATTATATGTTTTAAAAAATTGAAAACTCAAAATGTTACAAGTACCCCCATTATTTATTACATTTCTTACTGTTACTGTCGCTTACTTTTTTACACATACAATTTTACATGTATTTTACTTATTTTTATCTTATAATGTGGCTACAATTTTACCCTTGATTATATAAGCTAAGCACAATGTGTTGCTCAGTTTCTTTGCCTGATGAAGCCTATCTGGGTGAAAGAGTCTTCTGCACTTGCAACTTTTTAAGTACATTGTGGATTTTAAACTTGTGGAATAAGCACTTCTAACTCTTGGAGTAAACGACTATTACTTTTTAAAAAAGCAGCTCTTCAAGCAAGTTGTGGACTTTGAATTAACTACTGTTTATCCCTGCTCATGGTCCCAGTTACTCTTGTGGAAAAATAATGTAGTGTTGATTTACTATAAAAGCTTGCAATTCAGATACCCTTCTTGCAGAGGTCAGAGCAATCAATAAAACTGTTTTCCATGTTAAAGACCTCAAATCAGCCAGGTTCGTTGGTTCAAATGGAAAAAGTGCTAGTTTCTCTAACACAAAATTAAGGTTTGAAGAACATTTTGACATGCGACTGCCTTGAAAAAAGAGGATCCATGGGCAAATGTGTTGAAATGGCCGATAAATGAACCTTGATAAAGGAATAAGAAAGGCCATGGGAAATATTGTAAAACCAGAGAACAACTAGCCTTGAATGGGTGCTGGTTATGTTGCTGGCACCAACTAGAAAAACATTTCCATTTGCTGATATATAATTTTCTAGAAATAGGATTTCTTGCCTCCCTTAGTACCTGCTGCACATCCTCAAAAAAACAAGTGTCTAAAAGGAGTTAAGACTCATCCAGGCAGTCAATTGAAGATGATTGATGTCAGGATGTATCAAACAACCCTGTTCTGGGGTGAGTAGACCCATTCTGCAATGAGCTTGTGGTAATTGCCCCTGACCTTTTCCAAAAGAAGGGAGAACCCTGCTTGCCTGGCCAGAAGGGAGTCACCACAATGATCTTGGGGGATTCCTTCTGAATCTTTAGAAGTACCCTGGATATTAGTAGAAAGGCATACGGTAACATTACTGTCCAAAGAAAAGAAAAGATATCCGTCTTCCAAGCCTTCTTGCATGGAGTCCTGAAACAGTATTTTGTCAGTTCTTTGTTCAGAAAGGAGGCAAAGAGGTTTACTTGAGGGTCTACCCTGGTCCTGCTCAGTTTGTTTGCCACACAATTTTGCTCTAACAGAACGTAGGATGCCTGTAGAGTGAAATTGTGCTGAGAAGCTATATCCCAGGCTAACATGGCTAGTCTTCAAAGAGGGTACGACCTAGTTCCCCTTTGCATGTTGATGTACCACATCACTGTGGTAATGTCTGTAACTACTTGAAGAAGTGCCAGGGACCAAAGGTGATCCAGAGAATTCAGTGCCTTGATCAGGGCAAGCACATACATGATATTTATGTCCTTGCATCTGTCCTTGGTGTCCCACACTCCCTGCACTTTTATCTCTCCTGAAATGGCTCCCCAAGCAAAGTCTGAAGCACCTCTGTGGCTTTGGAGCAGGGAGGGAGAAGAAGAGACTTTGCTTTAAGGATATCTGTTGTCTCCACCAAGTGATTTCTTTTAAGACAAACACCAGTACAGGTATCTGAAAAGATAAATAGTGTTGCTGCTGAGTCCAAAGAGATGTCAGATTCCTCTGTATCTTTCTCATGCAGAGTCTTGCCAGGGTTATCATGATAATCATTGATGCCATTTGACACAAAATCCTGAGGTATTCCCACACAGTGACTGAAGCCTGAGTGGAAAACCTTTGCAATAGATATAAATAAAGATATGTGTTTTCCTATGGAAGAAAACCTCTTTGAACTGAAGTATCTAGTTGATGTCCCAGGAATACAATCCTGGTTGAGGTCACCAAGAAAGACTTTTGAATGTTCTCTTCTAATCCCAGCCTGAGCAAAAAATCTTTCACCCAAGAGGGAGATTCCTGACATTTTAAAAAAGACTCTGCAAATATGTACAAGTCATCTAAATACAGACACATGTGGATAATGTGTAGCCTGCAATGACCAATAACTGGAGCTAAACACTCTGGACTCTCTAGATGCAATGGACAGTCCAAAGAGTAAGGCAGAGAACTGATAATGTGATCCAGACACAAAAAAGCTTAAGAAATGCCAGAAATCTGGATGAATAAAAATGTAATGATAAGAATTATTTATTTAGCATTTGTTTACTGGGAATGTCCGACTGGGTAGGTGCCCATTTTCAGCAGAGGCTTGGGGAGAAAAGCTCCAAAGACAATTAGTAAGAATTACATTCATTACAGTAATTACATTGACTATCTTATCATATTACACAGCAGTATGAGACATTCCAAGTGTATATCAGGAATGTGATATTATCATGTGAAATTATAGTAATGCGGAGAACTTGGACAAAAGAAGAAGGACAAAGAGATTAGTTTAGTCAGGAGGAAGCAGAGTGCTAAAGTAAGGTTTAGGTGGAAACATATAAAATCAACTCCACGGAGGGTCCAGTAGTGTTTTAAATAGATTTATTAAAACAACCTGAAGAAAAAAAATCTTAAAACACTAAGCTCATTCGTCTCATAAAAGAGACTTCATCAGAATAAATATATCCCAACACAGAGCCATTATATACAAAGTCAAAATGGATTTCATTGATGGTTAGTTAATTAATCAATTAAACTTATCTTTTCTTTAAAGAGCCAGAATAAAAATCAAGTAGCACAATAACCTAAGTTTTATTAAAAAAAAAACAAAAACACGCTAATACTCTTACTAGACGTAAAAACAGCACATCAAAAGATATCATACTAAAATTCACTTAGAGAAATATATAACTTATAACTTATTGCCTGTTAAGCTTAGAACAGGTGCAATGGAAATGCAATCGTTCAACCCAGGGGGAAAAGTAGCTCCCAGTCTAAGCTGCCATTGTAATTCACATACTTTTTAGAAATTCTTCCAGTACCCTTCTAGGATCTGATGTAATCTTTCCAGTACACCAAAACTGAATTCATTAAATCCATTACACTGGAACGGAATGTCTAAACAAAGCAATATTTTCATTTTTGTTGGCAAGATAAAAATATAATGCTGGACATCCTGCACAGATCACAGGGTAGACCAACCTTGGGTTAGGTGGAGAGAGAATGAAGAGTAGTTAAGGTATGTTAAGTAGAGTAAGATGGAAAATAGAGCATGAATTAAGTTTTTTGTAGGAGAGAATATGGAATAAGTACATTTCTTCTATATATAGAAAAGTTCTATGATAGTGAGAGAGGAAGACACTAGGTGTGAGTAGCTAGTGAACAGGGAGATTTAGATTTAGCCAGGAAAGATCATGGACAAAGCTATGTGTTGATCATGTGATTTTAAGTAGTTTTTTGAAATTTGTAGGGTTAGTTTCAGATTTAACAGTTTGAGGGGGATAGCGTCCCAGATTCTGGAAAGATAGTAGGAGGAGACAGTGTCACTAGTGCTACCATTGGATTTGGAGATTTGGAGTAGAGATTTATTTGAAGAGAGGAGGACTTGTTTGTTGGTGTATGGTTGGAGGAGGTTTTGGGGAGCAGGACTTTTATCCGGTTGGTATATCAATCTATGGGCACTGATAAGTTGGTTATAGGTTAGGTAATGGAGTAAGTTCTAACCAGTTGAGTTGATGTAGTGCAGAGCAGTGGTGGGTTCTGTGTAGGGAATTTGTTGCAAATTTGGCTATTTTGCTGTAGCAAGCTTCAGGTTTAGCTAAATCTGCTTTCTTTTGGTTGGCAAACATTGGAGAGGTATAGAACAGGGTAGAGAGTAGATGTGTTCTGGCAGGAGACTGTCTTGCAGTGTTTGTGAGGTATGGTTTGATTCTAAATAGTGTGGCTAGCCTTGTGTGTTTTTTGATAATCTGAGCCAGATGTTTATCAAACTACATATTGTTGATTAAAACACCAAGCAGTTTCATTTGGGAAACTGTGTCAATTATGATATTGTTAGAGGAATAGATATGAAATGAGGATGAACAATCTAAGGATTTATTTGGTCCAAAGAGCAGTAGTTTAGTTTTGTTTGAGTTAAGTATCAGTTGTGAGTTTAAGAAGCAAGATTCCACAGCTGAGGAAGACAACAGTGTCACCTGTGCAAGTTGAGGTAGAGTGGGAGTAGCACAGATCAGTGTAGAATCATCTGAGTACTGAACTGTAGAGGCTAGGTGGGTGGCAGTGTGAAGTTTATTGGTAAAGATACTGAAAAGAAGAGGAGCTAAAATTGATCCCTGTATGTTTAATCCCACTGTGTGTTTTGAGTGTGTGGCCACCATGATGGATCTGTGCAACTTTCTTTGCTCTGGCTAACATATCTGACACTGCAAGGCGTGATGGAATCATACATAAACCCAGATAGACAATGACATTTCATTTGTCACCTATATAGCCACAAACCATACAGAGATGCCCGGGTGATCCTCCATGGGCTTGAGAGCGATGACAGTAGAAGTAATCGAATCCCTTCATACAGTTCTTATCAAAACAATTATTAAATATTGCACAGTTTTGTTTTGTTTTCCTTGCAAAGAAAATTGGAAGTGTCAAAGCTTGCATTAAGGCAAAGATTACAGCAACTGTGTTTTCTCTGCACTGAATCACTTTCTTAGAGGAGAATATGCCTGCCATAAGGAGCTTTAAAGTACCCCTACCTATTTAAACCCTTTGCTTAGACTGCTCTTGGTGACCTGAACACAACTGGACATTCAACAGCAATAAAACATATCAACTTTAGCTTGAAATGAGAGAACTATGGAATAACCCACCAGTAAAACTCAGCCCTTCAATTCATACTTTTAAGAAATAATTGTATAATTATAGAGGTACCTCAAACTCTGACATGAACTCAGTTGCATTAAATTTTTTATGTCCAGTGGAACATGAGGGTGTTCAATAAACCTAAGTGCTTGCAAACTGCATAGTTTTTTATGTTTTTATTATTTAAGGAATCTATATAGTTTGAAGTTTTCTGTACTTTCTAAAAGCAAAACCGATACTGAAATCTTCTTACTAAGAAACATTTAGATGGTGAGTAGACTGACTCCAGGACTATTTTTTGATTTCATGTCAGCTTTGTTTTGCTTTTCATTAGTTCTCTTTTTTAAAGATTTGTTTGTTGAACTTTTAAAATAATAGACTAAGGCAGATCATCATCTTATTTCGTCTGTTCCCGTTAGGGGTCGCCACAGTGGATCATCTGTTTCCATTTCTTCCTGTCCTCTGCATCTTGCTCTGTCACACCAACCACCTGCATGTCCTTTCTCACCACATCAATAAACCTCATCTTAGGCCTTCCTCTTTTTCTGTTACCTGGCAGCTTCATCCTTAGCATCTTTTTCCCAATATACTCAGCATCCCTCCTCAGCACATGTCCAAACCAATGTAATCTTGCCTCTCTGGCTTTGTCTCCAAACCTTCCAACCTGGGCTGACCCTCTAATATACTTATTCCTAATCCTGTCCACTCTCGTCACACCCAGTGCAAATCTTAACATCTTTAACTCTGCCACATCCAGCTCTAACTCCTGCCTTTTTGTCAGTGCCACTGTCTCCAACCGATATAACATAGCTGGTCTCACTACCCTCTTGTAGACCTTCCCTTTCACTCTTATTGGTACTCGTCTGTCACAAATCACTCCTGACACTCTTCTCCACCCACTCCATCCTGTCTGTACTCTCTTCTTCATCTCTCTTCCACACTCACCATTACTCTGAACTATTGATCCCAAGTATTTAACTTCGCCACCTCTACTCCTTGCAACCTCACCATTCCTCTATCCTCCCTCTCATTCGCACACATATATTCTGTCTTAGTCCTGCTGACCTTCATTCCTCTTCTCTCTAGAGCATATCTCCATCTCTCCAGGGTCTCCTCCACCTGTTCCCTACTCTCAGTACAGATCACAATGTCATCTGCAAACATCATAGTCCACAGGGACTCCTGTCTGATCTCATCTGTAAAACTGTCCATCACCATTGCAAATAAGAAAGGGCTCAGAGCTGATCCTTGATGTAATCCCACCTCCACCTTAAACGCATCCGTCACTCCCAACGTAGACCTCACCGCTGTCACACTACCCTCGTACATATCTTGTACAACTCTTACATACTTCTCTGACACTCCCGGCTTCCTCTTCCACATCTCCTCTCTCGGCACCCTGTCATATGCTTTCTCTAAGTCTACAAAAACACAATGCAACTCCTTCTGACCTTCTCTGTACTTCTCCATCAACACTCTCAGAGCAAACATCGCATCTGTGGTGCTCTTTCCCGGCATGAAACCATACTGCTGATCACTAATCATCACGTCCCTTCTTAACCTAGCTTCTTTCCCATAACTTCATGCTGTGACTGTTCAATTTAATCCCTCTGTAGTTACTACAGCTCTGCACATCACCCTTATTCTTAAAAATCGGTACCAAAACACCTTTTCTCCATTCCTCAGGCATCCTCTTACTTTCCAAAATTTCATTAAACAATCTGGTTAGAAACTCCACTGCCATTTCACCTAAACACTTCCATGCTTCCACAGGTATGTCATCTGGACCAACAGCCTTTCCATTCTTCATCCTCTTTATAGCTATCCCTACTTCCTCCTTGCTAATCCATTGCACTTCATGATTCACTATCCCCACTTCATCCAACCTTCTCTCCCTCTCATTCTCTGCATTCATCAACCCCTCAAAGTAATCTTTCCATCTGCTCAACACACTCTCCTCGCTTGTATGTTTCCCTCATTATCCTTTATCACCTTTACCTGCTGCACATCTTTCCTAGCTCGGTCCCTCTGTCTAGCCAATTGGTACATGTCCTTTTCTCCCTCCTTAGTGTCCAACCTTTCATACAACTCTTCATATGCCTTAGACTAGACTAGAATAGATTAGAATAGACTAAGGCAGATAGCAATCATTATTTGTTTTTTTTATTGGTAATCATCAATTTTCCACTATTAACTGCACATTCTTTTGTAGTGGGGGTCGAAAGAGCAGCAAAGTGTAACTTTTTACAGTTAACTAATCTACAGGCTCAGTACCTTATATTCCCTGAAGTTTCTCTTACCAAGTGACTGACTTGTTGAGAACATTAACACTTTTAGTTTGATGTGAAATCCGTTTTCTTTCATGCTCAACCAGTTAGTTTTCTTGTACTTTTTTGAGTGGGTTGAGTGTAAATTGCTTCTTTCTTCCTATGTATTTGTAGTAGAACAGGATAGAACTGTTGCATTACTTGACTTGGTTTTAAAATCAAGGACTCCAGCCAATTGTCTAGCATATACTTTGTTCTCCTCATTGAGCAATAGGGGAGGTTTTCCAGTGAATAAATAATTACCCAGCGTGTAAACTGACACTGTATTTACTCTGATTCATTCAGCTTTGTTTCATATTTGTATTTGCTTTATATTTTTCTTTTCTTTCATTGACATTAAAGAACTTTAAAGAACTGTAGTTTTCTTGTGCAATATTCAGTATGTGTGTGTGTGTGTGTGTGTGTGTGTGTGTGTGTGTGTGTGTGTGTGTGTGTGTGTATACATATATAGATACACATACGCATACATCATGTGCATGTGAATTTGTTTAATTTATGAAGATTTTCTTAACTATTAAGTTTTAATTTTCAGTGTAATCCTGGGTTGGAAGCTTACACATAAAGAATAGCCCTATGACATTGTAGAAGTATACAATGTATTTCAGAGCCATGTGAGCTGAGACTGATTTTCATCCATCCAAGCTGACAAGTTAAAACAATTCAATGTAAAAAGGACAAGCATCTGAAACTTTTGTTAGTTAAGAACTTTCATTTAACCATATATTCTGAACTTAATCAGAACTAATTATAACACTAAATATGTAGCTAAAATAATTCTTATAGTCATGTGATCTGTGTTCTTAAACCAGCTCTCTAAAACAAATAAATAAGATAAAATTATATGGTTGAATAAAGTTTGCCCCTTTTCCAGTGCTTTACTTTAATTTTCCCAGTCTTTTTTCACTGTATGGTCGGGATTTGAGGTTTGCATTTATTTTCAAGCTTACACGTTGTAGTCAACTCCTATAACAACCCAGTGAACAATTACCACCATCAATGGCAGTCACTAGACCATTAGGGAAAGGAAGTAGATCAAGAGACCTTTCATTCTTCTGTATCACAAATGCATACCCCCTTGCATTATATATATAGGAACACTTTAGATTTGCCAGTCCAGTTATTGCATACCCCTGAGATGGGACAGGAAGTGGAGTAGCTGGAGAAAATCTGCGCAAGCACTGACAGGATATGCAGATGTTACACAGAATGCATTCCAACCGAGAGTCAAACTGGAAATCTCTTCCTGTGAGGTGACAATGCTTCTCAGTATGTATACAACTGTGCCACCTAATATATATCATAAATACACATTAAATTCTAATTTGATACAGCACTGGTTGTAAAGATT
This sequence comes from Protopterus annectens, assembly GCF_019279795.1. NCBI lineage: Eukaryota > Metazoa > Chordata > Ceratodontiformes > Protopteridae > Protopterus > Protopterus annectens. Next base: position 505,916,322 of record NC_056731.1, on the reverse strand, counting down.
ATTTGAGAACACAGAAGTGAGATCTGTGTATAGGTGTCGGATAGCGAATGTCTAAAACTGAAATAGAAAATCAGACATTGACACGGCAGTTATGATACTCCACTGATTTTATCCATTGATTTTCACAGAGATAGTGAGTGCAAGCTTGCCATCTATCTAGGTATAGTGCATATACAACACATAGATACAGGAATACACAAATAACACTTCAGAGATAATAGCACATATAATCCTGATTTTTACAGCTAGTAATTTGCAGGTCTTTTTGTAGAGAACACTTGCATATTTCCCATTAACTGACTCAAGTTTTAAGTACTTTGACTCTCTACATTCATTCTGACTTTATTTTGGCTGTGTTTGTCACTAGCGTTCTTCAGTTTTTTTGGTGCTATGGTAGAACACAGTCCTCATTTGTTTTGCTATTTCTTACAGAGTGTTGAATGTATATTGCTTTCTTACACCTAATGGGCTATGAAACAAACAAACAAATTTACAGCTTCATAGGTGCGTACTAGGCTAATGATCCTGGGGCCTTTACAAGCTTAGCCCATAGGATTACCTTGACATTGTGCCATCCAACCTTAGTTCCCAGTGCCTCTGTCGAATAAAACCACTCGAGTGATCCTTGGGGTGAATTTTCTATTTCCCATCACTCATCAAGGGACAGTGAGGTGCTCTGCTTGACATCATTCTATTCTGCAGCATGGGCAGTCTCTGGGTTATGAACTTGTCCCTCCAGCATGTTCTATTGACTGTGGTAATGAGGTTGAGATCTCTGGAGCATGTGGTGTGGAGGGATTGGGATTTCTTTAGATGTTGCATTTCTAACAGAACTGGGTCAGACTTGTACATACACTGGATAGTTTTTAAATGTTAAATCTGCAGAAGAGTGATTATTTATGAAATCTGACAATTAGGACCAAGGTCATGATATAACTCATCATTGGCCAAAAGTAAGTTCCAGTGTTTGAAAATTACCTTTGGAAGCAGATTGATATTATGACCATAGGTGGTTACAAATCTAATGTTATCAGATTCCACCCTCTGTGTTTTTGCTTTGTATTCTAATAGTTGTGTCCTGTCCAGATTTGAGGCTCAATCACTGGCAGCTATGATATCCTGTTGTTTGTAACCCCTAACACTGAATCTGTTATTAAGATCGTGTTGTTATCTTAATAATGGAACAGATTCTTTTTATACGTAAGAACTGGGACTTGGGGATATTACAGACTTGGATGCATGCTGGTGGCAAAACGCAAGTTATTATACTGGAGATGCTTGCGATACACCTGAGTTCTTAATGTATTATCAGAATTTCTGGTAACTATAACATCCAGAAAACTTATTTGATGATAAGCTGAATTTAGTGTAAACTCTATTCCCCATTTGTTATAGTTCAGATATTCAACGAATTCCAATAGGTATTGTCTGCCAGCTCGCCACACCAACCAGCAATCATCCAAGTATCTCCTCCAAATATCCAGTTCATTCATATAAATATTGTGTGTAGGGTCATATATTAGCTGTTCCTCAAGATATGCCATGAACAGGTCCACATAAATGGGTGCAAAAGATGCACCCATTGCAGTAACCTGAGTTTGCCAAAACATTCCCCCTGAAAGTAAAACAAAGTTTTGCTGAGTACATGCTCTGCTATACATATTAATAGAGTGTTGAAGCCTGCTAGATACAAATTGGCTCAATCCAACCAATATTGTAAGGCCTGGAGCCCAGCCCAGTGGGGAATGTTAGTATATAAGGCCTTTATGTAAATGGCACATAGAAGCCAATCTGGCTCCAATTGGGTATCTGAGAATATCTTAAGAAATCGTGTCGTAAACTGTATTATAGCACAAATTAAGTTGAGCAAAGGCTTCAGGTATTGGGTCAGAAATACAGAAAGAGGCTCAATCAAAGAACCTCTACTATATGTTTTGTGTATTTTAGGTAATAAGTTTAAGATTTGTTTCTCTGGATCTGAAACAGTCAAGTGTAATCTTACAGAATTCAAAATAATACCTTCATCGGCAGCCTTATTTAGGAAAGGATCAATTTCCCTTCTGAAGTTAGGTGTAGGGTCAATAGGCATACACATATAATGTTGAGAGTTGGACAACTGTCCATCTACCCCCCCCCCCAGATAGTAATCCGTATTCATGATGACTACCGCCCCTCCCTTTTCAGCTGGTAATATTATAATATTCCTACTATCCTTCAATTCCTGTAAGGCTTGTCATTCCCCAACATTTAGATTATGACCAAGTGGAGTGTATTGACCCAATCCAAAATGTATATCTTTAAGCACAGCCTGTTGGAATCATGCTTATTCATAGGGGCATATAATCAGATTTTACAAATTTGAAATCAGTCGATCTTTGAGAGACATCCCTAGAGCCAAAAAACAATCTTAAATTTAGTCTATGACAAAAATCATGTACATCAGTAACAAAACTATTTTCATCAACAAAAAAGCCCACAACATAGTTTAAGCCTTTACTGAGTAGTTGTTTCTGCTCAGCGGTAATTTCCACATTAGAAGTATTAAGAAGATAGTGTTGGCCACTTGTGTACTGAAATTTGGTTTGGTTTGGCCTTGCACCAGCTGTACGTGCAGACATCTTTACTGCTAGATTGGACTTTTTTCTGTTGGATTGGGGTTAACACATGTCTGTGTTCCTAGCTGTGAACTGTTCAGCTTTACATTTATCAGACCTTGCTTATCCTTTTTAGTGTTTTTGACAAACCTGGTGATTCCTGGGTGTGACGAGGGTGGACAGGATTAGGAATAAGTATATTAGGGGGTCAGCCCAGGTTGGAAGATTTGGAGACAAAGCCAGAGAGGCAAGATTACGTTGGTTTGGACATGTGCTGAGTAGGGATGCTGAGTATATTGGGAAAAAGATGTTAAGGAAGAAGCTACCAGGTAACAGGAAAAGAGGAAGGCCTAAGATAAGGTTTATGGATGTGGTGACATGCAGGTGGTTGGTGTGACAAAGCAAGATGCAGAGGACAGGAAGAAATGGAAACGGATGATCCTCTGTAGCGACCCCTAATGGGATCAGCTGAAAGAAGATGATGATGACAAACCTGTGAATTGAAACCATTAAACCAGTTCTTTTAGATGAATCTCTCTACTACTACTTGCCAATTATTTTCTTGAGGGAACCGAATACCTGATCTATTGGACTACATTACAGGCCACAAAAGGGAATACAATTTACTCATTTTACTACATTGAACAATCCAAAAGATACAACCCACAAAAACTGGTAAAAAGTGAACTGGAATACAATAAGAGCAAAAGCTTCTTAAAATCACGAACTGAATTTATTTAAACAGATATAATGTAAGCGCTTTTGGCAAAACAAATGTCTCGCCTTCTTCAGACAAACAGCAAGATGACATTTGAAATCAGTTTATATACATATATCCATTGAAAAGATCCAATCACAGTAATGTGCATTTGTAAATGTAAAAGTTTCCAAGGGAACCTTAAAAAGGTAAAGAGTAAATAGGGTGATACAGAAATGTTAAAATCCTAGACTTTGATAAGCTGAACTGCAAATGCATTACTCAAACAAATATAAAAATATCAGAATATATCTCATAATGTGAAAAACAGATATAAATATACACAAATAAAAATATAAATATAAGTATATGTGCGTATATACATATACATTATATTTGAACAAGAAAAAAGGTAAAAATGTTCTTTAGTATTTTGGTTCTCCTCTTTTATATTTTACAATAGAAGTTAATTCAAGAGGTTAAGTACACCCTGTCCTGTTTGTCAATAGTAATACGTCTAGGCATGTGTGCATAAGAGGAATAGTGAATAGAAATACATTTAATATTTTCTAGGAAAATATTCATAATGCATGCAGCTAAGTCTTAGTATAAGACACTTTTGCTCTTGCATAATTATGGTTTAAAGGGTAGTATTTGGTAAATAATAATTATCACATTCTAATAATACTCCAGGTTTATATTCTATTTCCTGCATCTGTTAGTATTCGAATACGCAATGGTTGTTCACATGTCTTCTTGCATCTATTTTGTGAAAATAGACTAATGGTTGATATGTGTATATACGCACATATATTTATATTTATATTTTTATTTGTGTATATTTATATCTGTTTTTCACATTATGATATATTCTGATATTTTTATATGTGTTTGAGTAATGCATTTGCAGTTCAGCTTATCAAAGTCTAGGATTTTAACATTTCTGTATCACCCTATTTACTCTTTACCTTTTTAAGGTTCCCTTAGAAACTTTTACATTTACAAATGCACATTACTGTGATTGGATCTTTTCAATGGATATATGTATATAAACTGATTTCAAATGTCATCTTGCTGTTTGTCTGAAGAAGGCGAGACATTTGTTTTGCCGAAAGCGCTTACATTATATCTGTTTAAATAAATTCAGTTCGTGATTTTAAGAAGCTTTTGCTCTTATTGTGTTCCATTTTACTACATTGGACTTGCTTCTTACTTCATACCTTCCATACATACAGGTGCTGTTTTTTGAATGTTAGTGTTTGTGGGAAAGTAGTGGACGCAAATTCAACTACAAACGCTTGTACAATTGTACAATTGTACAATACAATACAATTGTATTTCGGATTGGGCTGTAACGCAGAGATTTTTTTTTGTCTTTATGGCTGCTGTGACATCATATAAAGGGATCTAGTACTCAGGGCATCATTTTGTCTGTCTGTGGACTTATTTGTCAACTTTTGGCTGTATGCAAGGTTTGCTCTAATTACGTTGGTTTGATTTATATCAGGTTTGTGTTCAGAGAAGTAGAACTTAGCCTTGTATTGCCCTTTGAGTGTTTGGGACTTTACAGTACATTTTTGGAGCTGTGGGCCCTCACCGGAACGACATCTACTTTGGAACTGTATGAACAGTTGGTGAACAGTTGGGTCTAGTTTTCCCGAACATTGTGACTGAATAATTACATTGATTTTTTTCAGTATTTGTGCTGAAGGATAATAGGAATATTGTAATATTACCAGCTGATAAGGGAGGGGCAGTAGTCATCATGAATACAGATTACAATCTGGGGGAGGGAAATAGACAGTTGTTCAACTCTCGACATTATATGTGTATGCCTATTGACCCCACACCTAACCAATGGGAAATAGATTTTTTTCTAAATAAGGCTGTCGATGAAAGTATTATTTCGAATTCTGTAAAATTACACTTGACTGTTTCAGATCTACAGAAACAAATCTTATACTTATTACCTAAAATACACAAATCCTTGACTAAACCCCGGGGTAGACCTCCAGTAGAGGTTCTTTGACTGAGCCTCTTTCTGTATTTCTGACCCAATACCTGAAGCCTTTGCTCACTTTAATTTGTGCTATATGGCACAATTTCTTAACATATTATCAGATACCCATTTGGAGCCAGATTGGCTTCTATGTACCCTTAATGTAAAGGCCTTATATACTAACATTTCCCACTGGGCTGGGCTCCAGGCCTTACAATATTGGTTGAATTGAGCCATTTTGTATCCAGCAGTCTTCAACACTCTATTAATATTCATGGCGGAGCATTTACTCAGCAAAAATGTGTTTTACTTTCAGGGAGAATGTTTTTGGCAAACTCAGGGTACTGCAATGCGTGCATCCTTTGGCATATCTTGAGGAACAGCTGATATATGACCCTACACACAATATTTCTATGAATGAACTGGATATTTGGAGGAGATACTTGGATGATTGCTGGTTGGTGTGGCGAGCTGGCAGACAATACCTATTGGAATTTGTTGAATATTTGAACGATAACAAATGGGGAATAGAGTTTTCACTAAATTCAGATTACCATCAAATCAATTTTCTGGACATTACAGTTACCAGAAATTCTGAAAATACATTAAGAACTCAGGTGTATTGCAAGTATCCCCAGTATAATAACTTGCTTTTTGCCACCAGCATGCATCCAAGTCATACCATCCATAATATCCCCTAGTCCCAGTTCTTACGTATAAAAAGAATCTGTTCCACTATGGATGATTATACCACATCACAACAGGATCTTATTACAAACAACAGGATATCATAGCTGCCAGTAATTGGGCCTCAGATCTGGACAGGACGCAACTATTAGAATACAAAGCAAAAACACAGAGGATGGAATCTGATAACATTAGATTTGTAACCACCTATGGTCATAATATCAATCTGCTTCGAAAGGTAATTTTCAAACTTTGGAACACACTTTTGGCCAATGATGAGTTATACCATGACCTTGGTCCTAATTGTCAGTTTTCATACAGAAGAGGCAAACACTGGGATCATATTTCTCTCATTTCAAACACACCAATACAGGGGATGTGGTACATCATCAGATCACTATTATTGGGGACAGATTATTGGGCACCTTTCCCTTTGGTCATTGTTCCTCGTGCCAGTATACAAGTCCAAGCAATTCACTAGTAAAAATACCAGTTAGCTATCCGATGCTAGATTTTTTGGGAACTGTGGAAATGACTGGGTAATATACCTAGTGACATGCACCTGTTCGGCTTTCTATATAGGGCAGACATCCCTACGTCTCTGTATGTCTGAGCATCGGAGTGATATACGTAATAAAAGATTGACGAATGCAATATAAATAGTTCATGGTACTGCCCAATTTTACTTTATGATTATAGATAGGATCCATGGCAATATAAGTAATAGACAGGGCGGGCATTCCATTTTGAATAGAAAGAAGTATTGGATCATAAAACTGGGGGGGCTCTTTTCACCAGGGCTCAATGATCATTTATGAAATTCATCAAAATTGGGACATAGTCCATAACATGTTGATATTTTTTTCTGATTTTTTTGTTTATTCCTTAGGAATGTTCATAATTAGTTTAGGAAATGACATAACATGTGAAGCCGACCTTTCATTGGAGAGTTGTACTTCTTAAATGTTATGATTGTATGGGGGGTTTTTTTTGTTATATTTCCCATTGAGGAAGGCAGGTTTGCCAAAACCGGTCTGGGACTAATTAAAATATAGAAATAATATTACTATTTTGGGTGTTGTGTTGATTACCTCTTGGTGCTGGCCGCTTGTGCACTGAAACGTAAGTACTGAACTGACATATTAAAAGAGGGGGAAAAAAATGTATTTTTTTGTGATAATTTTTGAATAGCATGGTCACTGCAAGTTATGGAGTTTTATTAATGTCAGTGGGTGTAGTGAAATATTGAAGGGTCACGGGTTAAAGTTTGGATATGTCAGGGCAAACAGTGACACTAAAACTATTGTTTATTTAGCTAATTGCTCATTCTGTGAAGTGTTCTACATTGACCAAACTGAATGCAGCATAAGGGAAAAAATATTTCAGCACATTTATTACATCAGAAAGGGTTCAATTAACAATGCACTAAGAAAATATGCAGGTTGCTGCAAGATGTTTTCCAAGTTCACTTTCATGGTGCTAGAAAAAATTAACATGACATTGGGCAGGGGGAGTTGGGAAACATTTCTTGAATACCATGAACTTTAGTAGCAGCTCAGACTTAAAGCCAACCATCCCCAGGTGTAAATGAATCTATCAGTATTGCACGTGTTTTCAAAATGAGGGCAGCAAGAATATAAATTATTGTTTTTATTTTTATTTTTTCTTACAAAAATATCAGTCTTTGTATAAAAGTTTGTTTTATAGCTGTCATATGTTTTTGTCACATTGTTTTTTAAACAGACTGGTATGTACCTAATCAAGCATATCCGACAATTGGAATGTCCACAGAGGTTCCTTACTAAATGAATACAGGGCATAAGTAATGTCCTTGTCCACCTCAAGGCCCTGTCCCTGTATTTTGTCTCCTACAGGCTATTGAGGGGAGATCTATGCTTGGCATACAGGACACTGTCAGATCCCAATCTGATGGATGTCTAGCATATCCGCAACACAAACAGCACCAGAATTACCCATTCTAAAGACTTAAACCTTGCCTTTGGTAAAAATATAACCTGCTGGAGAGACAGGTATGTATCCCAGAGACTACCCTGTCTCTGGAACAGGCTGCCTATCCATGTGAAGCAGAGTTCTTCTCTAACCCAATTCAAGTATAACTGAGTGATGGTGAACAGGAAATTCATCCCTGGTTTGGCACCTATGTGTCTAATGGAGACAGGCAGCCTGTAAATGGTTCATCTCCCAGACCTCTGCTTGTAAATGTTTCATCTCCCAAGCCCCTGCTTACACTTATCAAGGGTAACAGAACTTGTCAGAGATTTATGATGCATGGCTAGACTTAAAAGGGCCCTTGTGATCGTTAGCCTAATAAACACCTATGACCCTATGACATTTTGTAGTTCATGACTTTCATCATATGATTACTGAATATTTTAAATGGAGTGTCTCTTAGATCTTTATTTCTGAAGTCTTGTTTTTTAAGACAAAAGCACTAAAATAAAGTTCCAGTAAAGTGAGTTCTTTCATGAGGACACATCTGTATGTTTGAAAGGAAACACTGTAAGCTTTTAGTACAATATTAAGATCCCAAGTAGGACACACCTGTCTTGTAAGTGGCAGATATGTATCCTTTTAAGAGGTAGGGAGGGGGTCAAAGGGCTAAAAGATGAATCTTGATAAAAGAGTAAGAGATGCAGGATGACAACAATACACAAATACTGAAGAATCACAAGAGTCTGACTCTTAAAAGGATCCTGGTTCTAAAACTAGTACCAGCTGGAAAATATTTTACATTTATTCATATCGGATTTTCTAGTAGCAGATTTATTTATCTCCTTTAATACTTGCTACACATACCTGGAAAAGAACTGTACCTAAATATATTAGAATTTTATCATCTGGGCAGTTATCTGAAGTTGAAATCTAGAGTGTCTCAGACTCCGCCTATCCTGTGTAAATCCATTCTGTTGGGAAGCTTGTATTAATTGTCCATGTCCATTTGCAAAAGAAGTGAGAACCACTGTTGCCTTGGACAAAAGGATGTCACCATAATTATGTTTGGAGAATCCTTCTGAATCTTTAGAACTCTGGTCATCAGATAAAAGGGTGGAAAAGCATACAAAAACATGCTATGGCCATATCCAGGTCCCCTTGAAAGGAGCACTGAAGAATTTCTTTAACTGTTTGTTCTGACTGGAGGCAACAGATCTACTTGAGTAAGATGGATCTATTCCTGGAAGACCTCCATTTGCAACTTCCATTCATGAGGGTCTGTTGTGGTTCTGCTCAGCTTGTCTTCCACAATATTTTTTAGTGTGATGGAATGCATGTAGCCCGAAGGGACAAAGTGAGTTGCAGATCCCTGGCTACTGTTGCTTGTCTGCATAATGGGGAGGGGGGTAAGGATCTGGTTCCTCCTTGCTTGTTTATGTACCACATTACTGTGGTGTTGTCTGTGATTACTAATGGAGGGCCAAAGATGGTTTACAGAATTGAGTGTATTTATTAAAGCCATCAATTTCTTGACACATATGTGTTTTAACTTGTCTTGTTTACTTCATAGACCCTGCAATTTCACTTCTTTGGACAAAGCTCCCCGAGCAAGGTCAGAAGCATTTGATACTACAGACTGAATGTGGGTTGGCAGGGAGAAGGGAAAACCTGGGTTGAGAGGCAACTAATTCCCTGACCAAAGTAACTCTCTTTTCACAAACCCCAGCTGCTTACAGTTCTTTCTGAAATTAGATGTGATGATGTTTTCTTATTGACTGACTCTGTGAGTACATTGACAATACATTTGTTCTGATTTTACATTGGTTTCCTTCCCTATCTGCTTAGTTCAGTTTATGTACCTTTTCTTTTTGAACTTTTACAATGATGTGTTAAGTCAGATAGTTTATACTTATTTTCTTCTGCTCTTTTAGAGAGCGATGAACATAAATATTTACTTGCAAGTAGTTACTCTTGAATTTGTTGTAAGAACAGTTGTCTCATGACTATTTTTCAGAAAATGCATATTAACTTGCAGTTTTTTCACTAATGAGTCAAAATGTTTATATTTATGTTGAAAACAAAATGCAATATAGATGCATATTTATACAAAATACAGTTTCACAAAAGTTGTAGCTTAATATTTAAAATGATTTACAACTGCATTCTCTTCACTGTCAAATTATAGAGCACTGACAGATAATTAAAGGCAAAGTAAGTACTGAAGGAGTTAAGAGATGTTATTAGGTTTAAAGTCGTTATTGAAAAAAGTGTCAAAAATCTTTTAAAGTGTTCTTAGGCTGAAAAAATGAGTCATCGTAAAAAATGTATGTAAAGGTAATGCATATTACTAGGTCAAAGTATAACATTCTTAGTCCAGATGGTCAATGTTTTAAAAATGTATATTGTCAAGTGTTCATGTGAAGCTCTAAGCAAAAATCATGAAAGCATATAATATTCTAAAATACATTGATTTGTTAAATGCTATCAGGGTTCTGCATGCATAAAATTAATAAAAAAATTTATAAAAATTAAAAATGTATTTTGTTCTGGGAGACTGATCTAAAAGTTTATGTAGGCAGTCTCCCCAGTGCTGTTTACAAAATAAACCAGTACTTTACACATCCTAAGGCATTATTCTTGACTCAAGACTAAAAAGGCAAAAACTCTTTGTTATTTATGTGTGTACTTTAACATTTGGTGTCATGACTCAGATCTGAACCTTGGTATTGCTGCAGGGCAGTGTGGAATACATTACAAAGGCCCAGTACAGAAAGTTCTTCTGTGAATTTCATACTGACACTAGTCAGATATTTGGATAATTAACTTTCCAGGATGTGCAAACATACTAGACTAGAAATGGGGAAAATGGATTTGTGGAAAATGTTTTTGTTTCTCGCTCTCTTTAGATAACTGTAGTTAAAAGAAAAAAGTAGAATCAGTGTATAACTTTTGTGTTAAATGACTGAGTTTGCTTGTTAGGTACATGTAATAGTGGGAGGACCCCACAGAAAACAAGGCAAAGTTATTAATGTGTATGCACATACAACAAAAAGGGAAAATTAACACAAGGAGGCACTCTGTGCTGAGAGTGGCACCCTCAAGACTAAAGGTAAGAGGCATGAGAGATGTTTTGTGTTGTTTAATGTATGAGGAAACAGAGATAGAGATAGAAAAAAAAGGAAAAAAGTTAAAGTTAAATCAAGTTCATGATATTACAAGCATGCTGGGACATAGGGGTGTGTGTGTGTGTTGTTAAATCAAATTCATGAGCCTATAGCATGTTAGGACATAGATATGTGTGTTTGCTGGTAAATCAAGTTCATGAGCCCGTAAGCACACTGGGACATAGGTGAGACTGTCTAAAAGTACTCTCAGAGGGTCCAAAAGAGTGGTCAGTTCTGGACACAGTACCTATTGACTCTGTTTATCCTGATCGCAAAGCTAGAGCTGTAAATTTTGATGCTCATTATGGGAAGACAGGAAGGGGGTGCTGTGGGAAAAGGCTGATCAAAACTGTTCCTCTGTCATTACATAATGACATAATCCCTACCCTTCCCTCCCTAAATGGTGTATGAATGATGTAGTCATTTTTTTCTTCTTCCTCCTCTAAATTACTGGAACCCAGAATCTGCAAGGTAAGTCTTAAAAGGAAAAATGGGAACAAATCACTGTAAAGAAAACACCTGCGTATTTTTACAATTATGGAAAATTGTAAGTATTTTAATTAGTGACTTCAGCTTACTAAAAATTGCTGTGGTGAGGTATTAAATGGAACTTCTGATAAGGATAAATTAGTGAAATTGAAGGGTATCTTGAAGAAAAAAAGTGAGAGGGGAACAAATGGTAACATTTTATTGTCGTATTTAGTTTATTGTATACTGAACCTCTTAAAAGACTTACCTTGCAGATTCTGGAACAGAATCCCAGTCCATGTTAGGCAGAGCCCCTCACTGACTCTATTCAAGAGAAATCTCGACGAGTGGATGGGAGATCGTAGGTTTACCCCGGGGGTCATCTCTGTGTCACTACTAGACAGAGGCATGGTAAACTAAACCCTAAAAGGGCGTAGTATTCTCATCCTAAGGGGTGGTGTAAGCCACATACACTCTGGCTAGGCTTATAAATGCCTTAGGGCTGATAGCCTAGTACGAACCTATGAACCTATAAAAGGAAAAAGGAATCAGCATTAAGAAAATTACAGAATGCTAATAAAAAGTTGCTACAACAGAAAAAAGAGGTTAAGAAGGCAGTATAGACCAGTAAAAAGGGATCTTGGCAGGTTTGGAAAAAATTGAGGATGGCTAAAAAGCAGAGACTTCTGAAGAGGATGATAACTACTGCACCCCACCCCTATGACATGGGTGGCTCCTGTACAAGATTCTGCAGTTTCCCAGACCCCTGCATTTCGGACAACTGTCCATTGGACACCAGGTATCATGTCACTGTTACAGCTCAACCTAGTTCCCCTGTTCAACCCTCATCCTCAGAGCAGGCAGCTGAAGTCAAGGGTGTTCCTTTTTCCTATAATTTTCAACAAGGTTCGACCTCTTCAACAGGAGCATTAGTATTTGACACTTCTGTAGCTCATCACATAAGCTCTCATGATATGGTAGGACAAGAGGCTATGTTCTCTGGAGAGGATCTTGTGGCACCTCTTAGAAAAATTTTACGGGCTAATAATGCTTGTTCATTGCCCTTGGACCCCTGCTGAGTTACATACTATGTCTAAAAGTTTTCCAAATAATAGAAAAGATCCAGTAAGGTTTAAGGAGAAATTAAAAACTATTATAAAATATTACAACCCTACTTTACCAAATATAAACCAGCTTCATATACTTACTTTAGATAAAATACAAAAAAAAAAGTTTACAAGGCTGAAATAACAGATTTTACTCTTGCAGGGAATGCAACAACAGACAAAAAGACAACACTGTTAAATAAAATTACAGAAATGTGTCAAGTTAGGACAGATTGGTCTAAGATACAGGCATGTAAGCAAAATAAAGGAAAAGCCCCTGCAGAATATTTGAGTAATCTTAAAGCAATATTTGCTAGACATTCAATTAAGGTAGCTAAAAGCCCCACGGAGATGGAGCAGAGGCAGAGAAAGGGGAAGAGGAATTGCTATGGGATTAGTAAGATTGCTGGTTGAGGGAAACAAGGTGCAGCTGGTTGGCAACAACTAGCTGGCAGTGGCCCTCCTGCTTCATCTGATGAAACTTGCTTCAATTGTGGTAAAGCAGGACATTGGAGAAGAGAATACCCACATAGGTGAATGCAGAGAATCCAAAGTACTTGGACTGAAAGGCAGCCACCACCTCCTCACATTGAAAAAGGTGAAAAATCACAATAATATGTCAAGGTAATAAAGTAGAAATAAATCTTGATCTCTGTCACCAACTGCAACCTAGTAACCAGTTACCCAAGTTTATGTTAAAACTTTCCAAAAAAAAGGCTGTTCAAGTCCAAAATGAAAAGGCCCTTTTCAGGTGTTACAAACTTCACTGCCATGCACCGCACAAAACTACCAATATAAATCCACTCGTCTCACTGTAAAAAATAAACCCTGCTGTGTGGGGGCCCCAGACAAATCATCCTTGTTGGCAAAGGACAAATCATCTTCCCCAGTAAAAAAATAAAGAAAATCAACTCAGACAGCAGTCCATAATAAATCCAGTAACAGCAGGTACTGCTGCTTTGTTTTTTGTTGTTTCCTTTTATAAGCTGGTCAAAAAAATAGTTTTGTGTTGGTTCTTTGATAATATGCTGTAAACTTAAATGTAACAAACTGTTGGGTGTGTTTGTGTATACCTCATAATTCCAATCCCTGCATCACAGCTGACATTTAAAAAGAATCTTAGTAACACTAATGTAACTTGGCGTAATGTCACTAACTTTTCAAAGGTCGTCTCTCCTTAGCTTGCAACCGTAAATATTAAAGACAAGTGCTATGCCAAAAATGACGCTGTACCAGTAAAAATCAGCATAAAAGTGTGTTAAACTCTCTACACTTAAAAAGCTATAATTGAAGGTGTGGCATGTACATAATAAAAAAAAAATTGTTACTACATTTGTGGTGATCGTGCCTACCCCTGGTTGCCTACAAACTGGTCTAAATGTTGTTTTGTGAGCTATATTACTCCTGATGTTCAACATTTCTAAAACCGTCCAGACAAGCAGACTGAAAAATAAAACGGGGAATTTACTAGGCCAAACAAATATTTTCAGTCTTTGTTCCTGGGTATGGAGATCAAAAGATAATGATCAAAATCACCATGCTTGCTCAAATTCTTCAAAAAGTAGCAAATCATGTTTCACATTACATCAAAATGGCAAATCAAAAAATTCAAACTGTGGTATTACAAAATTGGATGGCATGTGACATAATGCTTGTAGTCAAAGGGGGGGGGGGTTTATGTGCCTTCATAAAAAGCTGCTGTTCTTATATTAGTGACTATCATGATAAAAAAAAAAAAGTTGGCCAATTCCATAAAACAGAGGGCTAAGGACCTGAACAGCACATCTATTCACTTTTTGAATAGTTGGGAAGTGCATTTGGTAACCTGAGATCTAGTATATTACAGGATATCATTGCAATAATTGGTATTATTCTTTTACTTGTTTTAATATTTTCTGTTCTAAAGCCTGTAATTACAAAATGTTTAACCTCATCTGCATGTAAAACGCCACTTATAAAAGTGTCTAATAATAAACTTAAGGTAAAAAAAATAATCAGTCACTGTAGATAATAAATACTGTAATGCTAAAACATATTTTATCAAATTAAGAATTAAAATACAACTGTGTTATGTTGTGGAACACTGGTAATGTCAAATGCGGAGGTCTGTTATGGAAAATGTTAATAAAACTACCAATAAGATGAAAATAATAAACAACCAACCACAGGTCATAGATGAGACTAAAATTACCACACTCAGCGCTTTGCCATAATTGGAAGGCTAGTTTTATGTTGAAGTGCTAATAGTGTGGTAAATTTTTAGTCTCGTCTGTGACCTGTGGTTGTTTTTTTTTTTTTTTTTCTCTTATCGAAAATGTGTTATCTCATGATTATTTTTCACAAAATGCATATTAACTTGCAGTTTCTTCATAAATAAGTCAAAATGTTATAATATGTTTATGTTGAAAACAAAATGTAGTATAGATGCATATTTATACAAAATACACATACGTTGTAGCTTTATATTTGAAATACTTTACAACTGCATTCTCTTCGCTGTGAAATTATACATGCAAATTAAGTGCTGAAGGAGGTGAGAGATGTTACTACATTTAAAGAAAACACAAAAGGCCAGCATGAATAGTCCAACGCTTTATTTGGAAGATGTAGAATGGGACATAAAAATGCCCCAACAATAAATCAAACCTTCAGACCGGTTTCGGCAGAATTCCTTCTTCAGTGAAAGATAAAAAATACTAGGAATGAGACATCATACATATTTATAGAAACAATCAGCCAATATTAACCAATGGTATGATCCAACCCCTTCCTATCTAATGAATATGTATTAGAACTCAGAACTACATTGTGAAATGCTTATAAATCATAAACAAAATTAGTAATAAAAATAATAATGATAAAGACAATTGTAAATCCATACAAAATTAAATATACGTATTAGTTATTACAGAAGAACTGATGAAAATAACCACAACATGCTGTTAAATAACCATACATCCATGAGCCAAATTCAATGGGGTTACTCAACAACTAAAAACTCACAAAATAAACCTTTAATTACAGCACAAAAAATCATATATAATATGCATATATATAAAAATATATAGTAATTATTTTTGAAAATTATATTTATTCAAAAATATATATATGAAAATATTTCTGATATGTTTAAAGGATTATCCAATAGGGCCTGATATAGCATTGTACCTATAGGACAAAAGCTAAAGGAAATTATATTTATCATAAATGGTCATTAAGACCAGGAGGAAACAAGGCTCCAAGATGGATAATCCAATATTTTTCATCCTTGCTGATGGCTCCTGTCCCCAATGATCCTGTCTATGACAGTAAACATAAACTTTGCTGAAGGATGTTTAGTTGTATATTGAAAAAGCGCATTTGTTGGCTTTTTATTCCGTATGTCGCTCTGGTGTTCTCCTATTCTAATTCAAGGGGAACGCAATGTTTTGCCCACATAAAAAGCTGAGCACTGACATGTGGCCAGGTATATCATCCAACTACTTGAGCAGTTACCAAAAATCCTCAAGTCATAAACTTTACTCGTGTTAGCACTAGTAAATTGTTTCATCTTATTTACCTGATTACAGGATATACAGTGGCCACACGGTAAAGTTCCCAGGAGTTCGTCCCCCATAATGGTTAGTTGTTTGTATTTTACCCCTCCACTTTCCTGATGTTTATAATGGGAAAATAAAGAACCCAAAGTTCTACCCCTTCTATAAGAAAATTGACATTTGCAACCCAAAATCTCACGTAAATAATTGTTGGCCAATAGAATATTCCAATTTTCATTCAAAATATTCCTGATTACCTGATAATTTCTTCCAAATGTGGTGACGAATCTCAAAGTGGAATCCTGCGGTGTAAGTGAGTGATCCCTATATTCAAGCAATCTACTTCTCTGCTGTTGCCCGGACCAAGTACTAGCAGATACAATGTCAAAAGGACGATATCCCCTTTCTAAGAATCTGTTTGTTAAATCAATTTTAGCATCCTCATAATCCATTAAAGAGGAGCTGATACGTTTTATCCTCAGAAATTGATGATTTGGGAATATTCCGGATGGTGTGGCGTGGATGCATACTGGATGCATGAAGTAACGTATTGTATTAAGGGTAGTAACGATGAATCTTAGTACCAAGAGTATTATCTGTGTTTCTATATACAGTAACATCCAAGAAATCAATATGATCAATATTAGATGTAACCGTAAACTCAATTCTCCATACATTACTGTTAAGATATTCCATGAATTCTTGTAAATACCCTAAATCTGCACGCCACACCATCCAGCAATCGTCCATGTACCTGCGCCAAATATCAATTTCGACCATGTAAATATTGTGTGATGGGTTATATATAAGGCATTCCTCCAAATAGGTCATGAATAAATCGGCATAGATGGGGGCAAATGATGCCCTCATAGCTGTCCCTTGGAGTTGCCAATAACATTCCCCTTGGAAATAAAAAATGTTTTTGTTCAGTACATGTTCGGACATACAGATAAGTGTGTTAAGGCCTGGTGGATATAAATCCGCTTTCTCTGACCAAAACTGTAGAGCTTGCAAACCAGCCCAGTGTGGTATGCTGGTGTAAAGAGACCTAACATCAAGCGTACACATTAGCCAATGCGATTCAATTTGTGTATCCTGTATAATTTGTAAAAATTGTGTGGTGTCTTGAATTCTTGCTCTCACATATTTAAGTAAAGGTTTAAGTTGCTGGGTTAGAAATACCGATAATGGTTCTGTAAGTGAACCTTGACCTGAAACAATCGGTCTACCCGGTGGTGTAGTAAGAGATTTGTGTGTTTTAGGAAGCAGATATAATATTTGTTTCGAGGGATCCGTTACTGTTAAATGTTGAGCTGTACTACGAGAGATAATGCCCTCCTCAACTGCTGTATCAAGAAAAGCATCTATTTCCTTCTTAAATTTTGGTGTGGGGTCTATACCCATAAACATATAACATCCGGTGTTTGATAATTGACGAAGACCTTCCTGAATATAATAATCCTTATCCAAAATGACAACTGCCCCACCCTTATCTGCTTGAAGTATAACAATATTGTTATTTTCTTTAAGTTCCATCAGGGCTTTCCTTTCAGGAGAGTCAATATTTTCCTGCAAAATCTGAGATTCAAAGGGTGGAAAATGTAAATCCCTTAATACAGCTTGTTGAAAAGTAGCTACATATTTGTTCATAGGTGGCTGAAACATTGATTTATGAAATCTAAATTCAGCAGCTCTGTCAACACTAGCTGTATTCTGATCTGAAAAAAATATTTTCAAGTTAAGGCAGCGACAAAAATCCAAAATATCTAATGTAGTTTGATATTGATCACAAAAAAAGCTAGGTACAAATCCCAATCCTTTATTTAAAAGTCTGTGTTGATCATCAGTTAACACAGTGTTAGATAGATTTAAAACATTATTACACTCCGTTTCTATTGTTTCAGCAGAATTTGAATCAAAGCCTCCATTGATTCTGTACCTATGCCGGTTGGTATGTTTCCACCCCCCTCTATATTTTCTGCCCCTTCTAAAGGGATTGTAATATTGGTTCTTTTCTTGGCAGGTGATTCTGCTAATGGTATGCCTTCACTATCAGTAAGAGAGGACTCATCCCCAGAGGTACTAGTGTAGGATTTATCATTATGTTTTAAAATAGACCTGGGCCTTTTTCTTGTCCTACCCCCACTCATACCCGGACTAGAATCCTTAAATCTCACTGATCTTTGTATTTCAAATGGTCGTCCTCTACTATAGTCCATAACATCCCGGTTGAATTTTTTAACCTTTCTATCCATGGTAACTTTATCATATGTCGTTAATTCTTTGGACAATTTTGTCACCAAATTTTTATAACTAGTAGATGACTTAAATTTTTTACATTCAGAACTTAAATTCCTAACTTCTGATATGTTATTATCAATCGCCCTCTCATAATAGGATGCCAAAATCTTTACAAAGGCCATAGAGCCATCTTGTACTGCTTGATTCCATTCATCGGTCAACCTCTGTTCAGATCTGCTGACCATCGGTCGAAGTCTTATACGAAGACCTCTGGGAACCATATTCTTATGCAGATATGCCTTAAATAACCTCAAATGCCATATATTTGCTCGTAGCCCTTTAAGGCCCTTTTCCAACTTTAGAAACACTACTTGGCATCCATCATGTATATTACTATTTTGCTGACTAGAGTTGTTGCTTGGGATTGAATCCAGTCCAAACACCCTGATATCTTCCCGATCAGCACACAACCCTTCCAAAATATTGTCCAAATCCATTTTATTAAATAAAGGATGTACAAAATTGTCCAAAAAATATATCTCCTGAAGAAAATCTTCTATTTAACCAATGAAAATAGTAATCAAGATGAAAGTATCAACAAGGGATGTGTATGAGAATAAATTATAGGGAGAAGGGCAAGAAAAAGGAGCACAGACTATATCCATAAACTTAGTTCAATGATATCTATTACCAACCTGTAATCATAAGGGCAAATATCCTTACACTATATATTCAGATTTAAACTTAAATAATTACTATATATTTTTATATATATGCATATTATATATTTTTTTTGTGCTGTAATTATAGGTTTATTTTGTGAGTTTTTAGTTGTTGAGTAACCCCATTGAATTTGGCTCATGGATGTATGGTTATTTAACAGTATGTTGTGGTTATTTTCATCAGTTCTTCTGTAATAACTAATATGTATATTTAATTTTGTATGGATTTACAATTGTCTTTATCATTATTATTTTTATTACTAATTTTGTTTATGATTTATAAGCAATTCACAATGTAGTTCTGAGTTCTAATAAATATTCATTAGATAGGAAGGGGTTGGATCATACCATTGGTTAATATTCGCTGATTGTTTCTATAAATATGTATGATGTCTCATTCCTAGTATTTTTTATCTTTCACTGAAGAAGGCATTCTGACGAAACCGGTCTGAAGGTTTGATTTATTGTTGGGGCATTTTTATGTCCCATTCTACATCTTCCAAATAAAGCGTTGGACTATTCATGCAGGCCTTTTGTGTTTTCTACTATTGGTTTGGCCATGCATGCTGTACGTGCAAGGCATGGTGTTCTGTTTGCTTAGTTGGTTCTCGCTGTTGGCATTTTTAGTCTTCGCTATCAGTAGGAGAGGACTCCTTCCTTGGATTCTTTATTTACTTCATCAGTTGGTTTGCCTTGGATGATACGACCCTTCATTATTTGTCTTTTGAGACATCTTGGATATATTGGAGTTTAGATTTTCATGAGCATTTATGTGGTGAATGACTTCACCAGTTCCAAAGAGCTGATAGCAGTATTTTCAGGTACTGTTGTTATTTTTATTATACAAGGTTTCATATTTACCTTTGGGCTGACTTTCTATCCAACAGAAAACGTATTTGGTTACTGAAACTCTTTTTGGAACATTTTTTTGGCTTAATTTGGATCGTGGACAGCAATTCTTGAGGGTCGCTAAGGATTTCAAATATCTACGTGTATATGGGCCTGTATTTACTGTCGGTGGAAAACCAACTATGCTGATTCAGGAGCTATCTTCTGTTTGGGGACCGGGACACTATTGGTGAATTGCATACTATATAGGGACATTTAAACTGGCATTTGAATGTGAAATGACTTTCTGGGGCACACATAAGATTGTGGGCATTATCTACAACAGGTCGGAAGGGATTTTCTTATATATCTAACCGACAGGTGTATGTTTGATGTGGTTTGATGGTTTATTATTACTATCAATAAATCATCTTTTTGTTTGTTTGGATCTACGTGTAACTAAGAGACATTTCATGATGTCTATACTAATTTGGATGGACATTTAATATCAGTTTGCAATTTTTCAACTGTCAGTTTGTATTTCAACTGTTTTTTCTTATTTAGTATGTATGGTTCATTATTACAACTGGTTACTACAAACAATGAATAGAATGTTTTACACAAATTCATCTTATTGCTGAATGTTTGTGCATTATATACTGATGTTTATTGAATGTTCAGGCTAAATTTAACTTGAAGGATTCCATCACGTTTATTGGGCCCACTTCCACTATGGTCTATGGAATTATATGACTAGTCTAATTTGGGCATTTGCATTTATTAATCTTGCTGACATGTCTTGTTGGATTTAGATTCAGGCTATGTTAATATATATTTGAATGTGGTTTATAGTTCTCCTCTTGAAGTACTGGTTTTCATCTAACCAGGTTGGGAATAGCCCAAATTGGTTTAAACTTACACTATCGAACATACAGGGTAACATATGAATATCTTTTATAACAGCTACATATTGGCTAATGTGTTCACTGATTTTCAAAATTGCTTTCTTTTATCAAAAACATTCTATGATTATTATTTATTTGAATAATTCTTTTCTAGAGGTTCAATCTATAGATACAATATTGTATGGGAATATATAAGGTGTCAGGTGGGCTGATATTTAGAATTGTTGTAATTTATCAAGGATTCTGGCTCTCTGGTGAATATAATACTATATATATATATATATATATATATATATATATATATATATATATATACATATATATATATATATATTTAAGGGTTCACCAATGACTTGTGAACTAAGTTTAAATCTGAATCTATAGTGTAAGGATATTTGCCCTTATGATTACAGGTTGGTAATAGATATCATTGAACTAAGTTTATAGGTATACTTTGTGCTCCTTTTTCTTGCCCTTCTCCCTATAATTTATTCTCATACACATCCCTTGTTGATACTTTCATCTTGATTACTATTTTCATTGGTTAAATAGAAGATTTTCTTCAGGAGATATATTTTTTGGACAATTTTGTACATCCTTTATTTAATAAAATGGATTTGGACAATATTTTGGAAGGGTTGTGTGCTTTTCGGGAAGATATCAGGGTGTTTGGACTGGATTCAATCCCAAGCAACAACTCTAGTCAGCAAAATAGTAATATACATGATGGATGCCAAGTAGCGTTTCTAAATTTGGAAAAGGGCCTTAAAGGGCTACGAGCAAATATATGGCATTTGAGGTTATTTAAGGCATATCTGCATAAGAATATGGTTCCCAGAGGTCTTCGTATAAGACTTCGACCGATGGTCAGCAGATCTGAACAGAGGTTGACCGATGAATGGAATCAAGCAGTACAAGATGGCTCTATGGCCTTTGTAAAGATTTTGGCATCCTATTATGAGAGGGCAATTGATAATAACATATCAGAAGTTAGGAATTTAAGTTCTGAATGTAAAAAATTTAAGTCATCTACTAGTTATGAAAATTTGGTGACAAAATTGTCCAAAGAATTAACGACATATGATAAAGTTACCAAGGATAGAAAGGTTAAAAAATTCAACCGGGATGTTATGGACTATAGTAGAGGACGACCATTTGAAATACAAAGATCAGTGAGATTTAAGGATTCTAGTCCGGGTATGAGTGGGGGTAGGACAAGAAAAAGGCCCAGGTCTATTTTAAAACATAATGATAAATCCTACACTAGTACCTCTGGGGATGAGTCCTCTCTTACCGATAGCGAAGGCATACCATTAGCAGAATCACCTGCCAAGAAACGAACCAATATTACAATCCCTTTAGAAGGGGCAGAAAATATAGAGGGGGGCGGAAACATACCAACCGGCATAGGTACAGAATCAATGGAGGCTTTGATTCAAATTCTGCTGAAACAATAGAAACGGAGTGTAATAATGTTTTAAATCTATCTAACACTGATGATCAACATAGACTTTTAAATAAAGGATTGGGATTTGTACCTAGCTTTTTTTGTGATCAATATCAAACTACATTAGATATTTTGGATTTTTGTCGCTGCCTTAACTTGAAAATATTTTTTTCAGATCAGAATACAGCTAGTGTTGACAGAGCTGCTGAATTTAGATTTCATAAATCAATGTTTCAGCCACCTATGAACAAATATGTAGCTACTTTTCAACAAGCTGTATTAAGGGATTTACATTTTCCACCCTTTGAATCTCAGATTTTGCAGGAAAATATTGTCTCTCCTGAAAGGAAAGCCCTGATGGAACTTAAAGAAAATAACAATATTGTTATACTTCAAGCAGATAAGGGTGGGGCAGTTGTCATTTTGGATAAGGATTATTATATTCAGGAAGGTCTTCGTCAATCATCAGACACCAGATGTTATATGTTTATGGGTATAGACCCCACACCAAAATTTAAGGAGGAAATAGATGCTTTTCTTGATACAGCAGTTGAGGAGGGCATTATCTCTCGTAGTACAGCTCAACATTTAACAGTAACGGATCCCTCGAAACAAATATTATATCTGCTTCCTAAAATACACAAATCTCTTACTACACCACCGGGTAGACCGATTGTTTCAGGTCAAGGTTCACTTACTGAACTGCTATCGGTATTTCTAACCCAGCAACTTAAACCTTTACTTAAATATGTGAGAGCAAGAATTCAAGACACCACACAATTTTTACAAATTATACAGGACACACAAATTGAATCACATTGGCTAATGTGTACGCTTGATGTTAGGTCTCTTTACACCAGCATACCACACTGGGCTGGTTTGCAAGCTCTACAGTTTTGGTTAGAGAAAGTAGATTTATATCCACCAGGCCTTAACACACTTATTATCGGTATGTCTGAACATGTACTGAACAAAAACGTTTTTTTATTTCCAAGGGAAATGTTATTGGCAACTCCAAGGGATGGCTATGCGGGCATCATTTGCCCCCATCTATGCCGATTTATTCATGGCCTACTTGGAGGAATGCCTAATATATAACCCATCACACAATATTTACATGGTTGAAATTGATATTTGGCTCAGGTACTTGGACGATTGCTGGATAGTGTGGCGTGCAGATTTAGGGTATTTACAAGAATTCATGGAATATCTTAACAGTAACATATGGGGAATTGAGTTTATGGTTACATCTAATCTTGATCATATTGATTTCTTGGATGTTACTGTATATAGAAACACAGATAATACTCTTGGTACTAAGATTCATCGTAAATACCCTCAATACAATACGTTACTTCATGCATCCAGTATGCATCCACGCCACACCATTCAGAATATTCCCAAATCTCAATTTCTGAGGATAAAACGTATCAGCTCCTCTTTAATGGATTATGAGGATATATATATTGATTTAACAAACAGATTCTTAGAAAGGGGATATCGTCCTTTTGACATTGTATCTGCTAGTACTTGGTCCGGGCAACAGCAGAGAAGTAGATTGCTTGAATATAGGGATCACTCACGTACACTGCAGGATTCCACTTTGAGATTCATCACCACATTTGGAAGAAATTATCAGGTAATCAGGAATATTTTGAATGATAATTGGAATATTCTATTGGCCAACAATTATTTACATGAGATTTTGGGTTGCAAATGTCAATTTTCTTATTGAAGGGGTAGAACTTTGGGTTCTTTATTTTCCCATTATAAACATCAGGAAAGTGGAGGGGCAAAATACAAACAACTAGCCATTATGGGGGATGAACTCCTGGGAACTTTTCCGTGTGGCCACTGTATATCCTGTAATCAGGTAAATAAGATCAAACAATTTACTAGTGCTAACACGAGTAAAGTTTATGACTTGAGGATTTTTGGTAACTGTTCAAGTAGTTGGGTGATATACATGGCCACATGTCAGTGCTCAGCTTTTTATGTGGGCAAAACATCGCGTTCCCTTTGAATTAGAATAGGAGAACACTGGAGCGTCATATGGAATAAAAAGCCAACAAATGCGCTTTTTCAACATGCAGCTAAACATCCTTCAGCAAAGTTTATGTTTACTGTCATAGACAGGATCATTGGGGACAGGAGCCATCAGCAAGGATGGCAAAACATACTCAGTCACAAAGAAAAATATTGGGTTATCCATCTTGGAGCCTTGTTTCCTCCTGGTCTTAATGACCATTTATGATAAATATAATTTCATTTAGCTTTTGTCCTATAGGTACAATGCTATATCAGGCCCTGTTGGATAATCCTTTAAACATATCAGAAATATTTTCATATATATATTTTTGAATAAATATAATTTTCAAAAATAATTACTATATATTTTTATATATATGCATATTATATATGATTTTTTGTGCTGTAATTAAAGGTTTATTTTGTGAGTTTTTAGTTGTTGAGTAACCCCATTGAATTTGGCTCATGGATGTATGGTTATTTAACAGCATGTTGTGGTTATTTTCATCAGTTCTTCTGTAATAACTAATATGTATATTTAATTTTGTATGGATTTACAATTGTCTTTATCATTATTATTTTTATTACTAATTTTGTTTATGATTTATAAGCATTTCACAATGTAGTTCTGAGTTCTAATAAATATTCATTAGACAGGAAGGGGTTGGATCATACCATTGGTTAATATTGGCTGATTGTTTCTATAAATATGTATGATGTTTTATTCCTAGTATTTTTTATCTTTCACTGAAGAAGGCATTCTGCCGAAACCGGTCTGAAGGTTTGATTTATTGCTGGGGCATTTTTATGTCCCATTCTTCCAAATAAAGCATTGGACTATTCATGCTGGCCTTTTGTGTTTTCTACTATTGGTTTGGCCGTGCATGCTGTATGTGTGAGGCGTGGTGTTCTGTTTATTACATTTAAAGAAGTCTGGTTTAAAAATGTTAATAAGAAAAAAACAATGCATCAAAAATCTTTTAAAGCTCCAGCCTTCTCAGGCTGAAAAATGAGTCATAAAATGTCTGTAAAGATAGTGCATACTGATACTAAATATTACAAGGTTAAAGGATACAATGCTTAGACCAGATGGTCCATGTTTTAAAAAGGTATATTGTCAAGTGTTCGTGTAAAGCTCTAAGCAAAAATAACAAAAGCATATATTTTAAAATACTTTGATTTGTTAAAAACTATGTAATGTCAAAGTTCTGCATGCATAAAATTGGTAAAAAGGTATAAAAATTAAACATTTCCTTTGTTCTGAGAGAGTGATCTAAAATTTTGTGTAGTCTCCCAGCACTGTTTATAAAATAAGCCTGTACTTTGCACATCCTAAAGTGTTATTCTTGCCTCAAGACTAAAAAGGTAAAACTCTTTGTTATTTATTTCTGTACTTTGTCCAGCTGCATAGTGTCTTTCGTTTTTACATTTCAGTAATGTGTACATTCAGTAGCTTACAGCCCTAACTTGAAAACAGAACTGCTGTTGAGTCTTATTTTGACTAACTAGTTGAAGACACTGGCATTACATTCATTCTGATTTTAAATGTTTCACAATTTTTCAGTTCTAGTTTTTGAGCTTTATTTGCTCTATTTTTTGAAGTGACAGATTAAGGCAGACAAAAAACACTTTTTTTCTGTCATTTAATAAGAGCAATTTTATTTTAATATTTTCCTAACTACCAACAACTTTTAAAAGAAAGGTCATGCAATTTCATACTGTAACTTGTTTTCAATCATATCATTTAATATCTGGCTATAGTAAGAGTTTGGCATCTATACGAGTATCACACACTACAAAGCAACCAAATAACTGCTGTATGTTGCATAATGTAATGTTCATATTTAGCATGTTATATTGGATAGAAAGCTCAACCATGAAGATATGCAATTCTGAGTGCTGCTTAAATATCTGTCTCCTCGAGTAATGCAGGATAGGTCTCAGGAACAGCAGTTAAGATGTGTGTTATTTCTTAAACACCCAAGGAAACTTACTTTCATTCTACTATGTACAATACACTCAAGACATGGTACCAGAAGAACATAATGCTCACCCACATAGTAACTATGTTTTTATTTTCATCTGTATAGCGCCTTTACTGAACAAGTTCTCATCCATAATGGTATTATCGCTATTTTAACCATTGCACTTTGAAATCGAAATGTCTGTGTATGAAAAATGCAGTCATTCCTTTATTAAGAGATGGAAAATTGTCTTATTTATATAACAACAACATGGCAGGTTTAGTTTAACTATACCTAAAGAAATCAACAATTTAATTAAATACATACATATATATATATATATATATATATATATATATATATATATATATATATATATGTTGTAAACTGTAATATAAATAGTATGCTGACAAGCAAGTCAAAGGACAGATGCAGAAAAGCAGTTGGTAGTAATATGTTTTATTTGATTAACTTAAAACATTTCACATGTACGTTCACAGTTTGTTAAGGATCCTTCTCCAGGTGCTATTGAAGTGCCAACATGACTTGACAGAAAGACAAATAAAACTGGTATGTGCCCAAAACAGGGGAAACTACACTTCAGTAACCTGTTATCCATTTCTTTTATAAACAATAACTGTTTTAGTATTCTTTGTTATTTTACCAAGCTTATGTGCTCTGGAAGAAATCAGCTTTTAAAAGTGGAAAAAACCTGCAACACATACTTATTGCACAAGAGAGTGGTAGTAAAAGTCATAACATTTATTAGCCTGTGTTGAAATTATCTGTAGATGTACAACAGTGCTGTATGACATCTTATGGTTAGCACTAAAAGAAACTGCATTAAATTATTTCCACAAGAAGCTAAATGGAAACATTATATTTTTGGCTACTTAAAAGTTGAGAAGACTAGCCCAGGTATGATATTAGTGCAAACATCCTCATTGATTAAGCCGTGCTAATCATGGACTATGATTTTATGTTTATTATAGTTCACTGATTATTTCATCAGTCTATTTTCCAACTTCACAGTTGTTTCAACAACCTACGATTTCTGCTGTATACAGTATACAGTAAAGCTCAGCAACAGGTCTGCCAAAAATATTGACAAAAAATGCTTATCTGTTATAATCATCATCTGGTGTCTGTACATATGGAACCAGGAAAATGGTCACAAGATCCCACCAGTGATCTATTCAGGTGACATGCCTCTTATATGTATAGCCTATACCTTTTTCACTGTCATCGCCATCATTACAACTTGTTACTCTGAAAAAGATGACTGTTATACCACAAGCACAGGTGCTATCACATTATGATACTTAAGGAGGCAGTAATGTCAAGCGATGGAAACATATCTGGCCTAAATGGAATATAATTAATGTAGAGTACATTTTAACAACTTTTATTATAATAACAAAAACAAAAAGGTTTGTTACAGATAGACATATTAAACAGCAGAATATATATGTATGTAAAGGGTAATGTCTGTCACAGAAGCATCAGTAAGGTCTTTTCAAAATAATAGCTGTCATTTAAATGGGAATAATCCACTCAAGAATAAACTAGCTGATATAACAGAGGCTTCTTATTTCTAGGCCATTCATTTAAAAGAAATTGATGCCATGGCACAATAATAAAAAAAATAAAATAAAATCAAATGTCGGAAAAACAGTAATAAGTTGAATTAAAATTACCTTTTCTATTTGAAAAAGAAAACATTTACACTAATTTATGTTATGTACATTTTATATATCTATTTTCCATGGTACATTATAACCATTACTGTATGTCTAACTTATTAGATGTGTCTGAAAACCAGTAGTATATTCTACGAATACCTAGCAGCTTCCTCAACCCAAATGAAGGAATTGAAAAAGCAATTGCAGTCTGTCACAATGAGAAAAGAAAGCTAGCCAAACCCAATCTATTCAAGAAGAGTTTTGCTGATAATAGAAACTGTTTGGCACAGCTGTGTCCTGTGTTTATATATACATTCCTAATCACATACAAGCACACATACATACCTACAGAACTTGCACACACACACATACAAAAGCAGGTATTTATTCATGGAAAAGACAGTTTTGTAAATATGGATGACTGATCATTTTAATTTATTTTAACACTGTATTGTCATAAAGAAACTTGTTATAGTGAAAAACCTATTCAAATATCTACATCTAAAATCTTAGGCAGTGAAAAAGCATATTGTTGACCAGGAGTGTTGAATGATGTATGTTAATTGTCAGAAACCTCTGAATGCTTTGCTTAGTTGCCACACACAAATTCACATATCAGAACAAACAATACTGTTATTTTTTTTCCTTTGTTTTGTTAAATTTGACTTCAGGAAAAAGGTCTGCAACTTTCAGATAGTTCTTGAAAGTGTGAAATCGAAGCAATATTCAGAACCATAGATGAAGAAAACACTGCAGCATTGGTGTAATATACACAATGCACTTTTTATCTGTAATGTACATCAATTACTTTACAACAAAGCATTAACAAAAGGCAAGAAACATCCAGAGGGAACCCCAAAATGCAACTTGAAGCCTTAATTCACAATGAATGTAAGTGATCAACAAAACATGATAAGCCTTTCCCCACAAACTTTTTGTAAGCTGGTCATTAACTTGTGCTTGACCTAACCTTTCATCCTTAACTGTTGATTTTAATTCTGTTTTTTCTCATTAACGAAGTATATAGAGCTATTATGTGGACCCCAAACAGCTATTTTACCTTCATCAACAGAAGTACATTTTTTGTAATGAGCTGGTTTAGGGTTATCCCTCTCACTGTTGTCTTTTAAGCATTATAAACATGATCATCACTAGAGTAATTAAGGCCATTCTATGGAACAGGCTTTAACAAACTAAACTTGCTGGAGAATGTCTTGTGATATGCATGCACATGCATGGTTCTTGGATCCTTGCTTCTTGGTCATGTCCTAGACCCAGGAATCTGGAGATGCAGGATAGTGGCTAGTCTCATAGTTGAGTTCACTGTATGGACGAGCAGCTGAATAGAAGTCAACATAGTTTCCAGTGGATTTAAGACCCAAGTGCATGTTGTAGTCACTGACTGGTGGACGGTGTTGTACTTGGTCTTCAAAGAAGGACTCCTCATAAGTCCTTGTGGAATTCTGAAAAGGCTGATATGTTTCATATTCTTTTCTACTAGCCTCTTGAGGGACTGGCTGGGTTCCAACCTGTCAAACAGAATCAACAAGCATTGGCTTCTTAGTTATGGATAAAACTGTAAATAAATTAATGCTGGAAATTTTTTTGTAATATACAGCTCTTTCTGACTGTGTATATATATATATATATATATATATATATATATATATATATATATATATACACAGTCACTACCTGGACAGAAACTGTTGGATTGCAGTTAATATAACATTGTGACAAATGTTCTGCTCGTAGCCAAACAAATACTTAAAATATTTTCTTTACATAAGTGACTTTATAAACATGCTGGTATATAAATACAACAATTGAACCAATCCTACTTTAGTAAATGTATTTAGGATTATTATCCTTATTTGATATATGGTATTTTCAAAAGAGGCAAACTGAAATGCACTGTTCTGCTATGTGGAATAATAATCACAGGTACACACAACTTTCTATGTGGAATAATAATCACAGGTACACACAACTTTCTATGTGGAATAATAATCACAGGTACACACAGTTTCCTATGTGGAATAATAATCACAGGTGCACACGACTTCCTATGTGGAATAATAATCACAGGTACACACAACCTCCTATGTGGAAGAGTAATCACAGGTACATATGACATTCTTTATTCCTAAATCTTCAAAAGCAGAAATTGAGTATTATGTCACTATTGACAGTGAAATCATTTGCCAGTGGTTGTGTCTTCATTATATCTGATGGCTGCTGGGGTGGTAGAAGTAGCCCTTATGCTTTAATTATAAAATTAGGTAGCAGAGTCATGGCACTGGCAAAAACTCCCCATCATAGCTGGAGTAGAAGTCAAGTTTAGAGCTTGAAATATTCACATATCACATTTATGTTTGAGTATCACTAGTTACAACATTTCTAGATAGCTACATGGAGAATTTTAACAGTGTATCATTAGCATTTACTGCTTATAAAGCTGATCACATTTCTGGAAATACATACAGTCTTACCTGTCCTATATTGTTTTATACAGATCTGTGGCTGGCTCAACCAGCACCCTGTCCAATGAAGTTGCAGCCCACATTTCAGCAAGTGAGCAGCAAACATCCACAATCAGGTACCTGGGGATAAGCAAATCAGGTTCTGTCTCTGTGCCCTGCCCCCAATCGTCCCTCCCTTCATTTTTTTTTCATACATAGAGTGCCACAGCTAAGTGTGCCAACTTTTCATATGCTCAAAGTGGAGCATTTTATAGCAGAAACATTATATTTTGCAGAACAAACTACCTGCAGACAGTGCATCAGTTTCTGCCAAAATAAAAGCTTATTATTGCAGGATCTGAGCTGGTTATACTGTTCCATGTAAAATTTAGGTGTTTCAGGTCAAAATAATTATTTTATGCAACTATTAAAGGAAGGTTATAAATTTTTGTTGGTACTTGCACATTATTGCAACCACCAGGTTCTAAATGACTCACTCTGCAGTTGTGCATGGTTAGGATGGGTAAACAGCATGACTGTAAGTAAAACTGCAATGAATGCTATGGTGTGAGCTGGATGTAAATGGTTTGCAACTGAGTTTTTCCCCCTTCTAAAGTTTCAGTACTATTTACCATGGATATCAGTTTATAAAATTCCTAACACATTGAACATGTGACAGACCTTTTCAACGTGGAACTTGAGGAACATGGACTTTTTAATACTCAAAATGAGGAACATTCATCGTAATGAGGTACATATGAGAGGCCTGTTTCAAATGCCCCTCACACCTAAATTGTCTGCTGGCAGCACTTTAAAATAGCAAGTTGTGAATTTGTTCTGGTGTGATATGTTTCCACTCACCAAAGTCTGTTGATGCATGCTCAATCCAAGTATAAAGTATAACATAGCATGATACTCAAGCATAAGCAGTCACACCATCCAAAGGGTGATACATGTATGTAGAATGCAAAAGAACCACATACTCTTATAAAAAAACAGCACAGACATAAATCAGACGTGTGAATGCAATATCACTACATTAAATGACATTAGTGTGAAATTTAATTTAGGTGACTACACAAACAAACCCATAATGCTCCATACCCAAACCAAAAGTTTCACAGTAACTCCAATGCTCTGTGCCTGAGACACATTTTTAAATAATAAATAATAAATTCAATGCAATATGATTTTAACACATTATTTAGAAAAGAAGTGCCTCTCTTCTTGAAGTTGCCCTCATTTACATATCTGTTTTCCTCAAATGTGCTGGAGTTATTTAACAATTAGATCCAGTAACATGATATGACCCTTCTAACAATGCTTCTGTTCCACGCCCATATATTACAAAGTCTGTCTCTAATATTGCAAATAAACAAAGTTTGTGCGGTGGTGGTGCTGCGGTAGCGTTGTCGCCTCACAGTAAGACGCAGTCCTGTTCGATTCTCAGCTAGAGCGTCTTCTGTGTAGAGACATGCGTGAATGGGCGTACCTTTGTTGAAGGTTGTGCGTCAGGGCCGGCAACTCGGCACGTAAAAATCTACTGCCAATCATTAGCAGACCCGAGTTCCGCTGTGGCGACCCCTAACTGGGAAAAGCCAATTGACAACGTCTCTAATATTAAGGGGCAATCGCCAAACATCCCAACCATGCACAACTGCAGAATGAGTCATTTAGAACTTGGTGGTTGCAATAATATGTTAAGTACCATTTTTTTTCTCATAAAATCTCAGGACATTTACAATTGTCTATATATATATATATATATATATATATATATATATATATATATATATATATATATATATTTTTTTTTGTGGGATACACTTGCTGAAATAGGGAACTGTCTTGCCAAAGAGGGACCGGGGGGTATCTCTAGGTACAGCCTTGAGGTTTTCCATTAAAAAAGTGTTTTTTTTTTAATATTTAAACTGCAGTAAACTGATTGCTACAGTGTAGCTAACATTTGCCACAGCTTAAACTCTCCAGTGAGTGCTACAATTTTAGTAAAAAAAAAAAAAAAGAAATGTTTTGTACTGTAGCAAACTGCTTGTTACAATGCTACAAGCATTTGATAGAGTTTTAGGCCACACAGGGAGCACTACAGCACTCAGATTTAACTTCAAATGCAATAACTAGCAAAAGCCATTATGCATTAAAGAGTGATCAGGATCACCGAATAATGCCCCATTCAACACTTTGCACCCGGGTCAACTACCCCTCTTGCTCCACCCTAGCTACGCCATTGGTCTTACTTTCTACAGTTACAGGATTCTCATCAAAGCAGTAGAAGCAGGGTAATATAACAATGGCAGGTCTAAACCTTGTCTGTTTGACACAGTGACCCACCTTAACGCGTTTCCTGTCAGTTTCTCCAGTACCGTCACACTATGTCAGCACAACCATAGCACCACAAAAAGCATGCATACTGTTCCTCTACTACCACTGTGATATACAATGTTGGTTTACCTTGACAAAAACGAACATGAACATGTTGAATGTTCAGAATAGTGAGAAATAAAGTCGCGGGATGAAACGTTGGCTAGTCCGATTTTCGGACATTTGTTGTTCACACATACATCGTGCGACTATTTATAGGTAAACCCAATGTTTATATAAACGTTAATTAAAGTGAAGCTCCATGTTGCAAAGTAAAAACTGCATTAATTTCATAATGCGGTGTTTATAGCTTAAGTAATTCAGAAATAAATGTAAATCTTGAAAAGTGCTATTTAGCTTCAATGTAACTGTATTTACCACCATGGCCAGGAAATGCCTGTCACTGTTGCAGTCAGCATTTCTCCTTTATATGATTTAGGTTTTGACCACAGAGGCTATTGCAGTTTATTACAAGCTTCTAAGCTGCTCTTACAGTTGAAAATCATTTGCAAAGAGTTACGGCATAATGGAATGTTATGCACTGAAGTCAGCTCCCTCTAAGTTTAGGGATAAATGCATTTAGAAAGAGTAAAGCAAAACCTACAAGGATATATGTTTAAGTGATTGTATTATTTTACTGGTACTAATGATAAGATATTTTAGAGATTAAGGAGTTATCAGGGAAAGGATCAACCCATTGCTTATTATATATTTATATTTCTTTTCCAAATGTATGTTTCTGCATATAGTAATGGAAGATAATTTCCTTCATCACTTTCACTTTGTTATTAAAGCTAGATCTCACACTTTTTAATCTGTAAGTTTTCTCTGTTTCTGAGAACTAGGGCTGTGACTCATGAAAATGTTACAAATAGCACAAATCATTTCAAATTGCATATTACAAATAGAGCCCTATATGATGATAGTGGTAATTGGACAGAGCAATTAGATCCCATTGCCAGTGTTACTGCTTACCCCAAACCACTTTAATTGAGTTATGCTAATTTCTGCTATGTAGGAGAGTACTACAAAGTGCAGGGCAAATGAACTTTCCACTGTGCTGAACTGAAAAAAAAATTCTTTAAAGGAAGTAAACACTTAGCTCACACCAGATTTGAATCTCAGGTCAGACAGCCTAACACAGTGACCTCTGAACTTCCTGCCAAGCTATCAATGCACAGCATGTAGCTTCAGTGCCAGGTTGTGTAGCAAGCACATGTCCAGCTGCACCTCTGGGCGTACCTACAGTACCTGTGCCTACCATTGCATCATATTGCTTAATTTGCATACTGTCACATGACACATGCTTACATAAGGTGAAGCAGACCAGGATAACTAAGTGGTAAGCAAAGGAGCAGCACATTAATTAAAACGTATTACGGATATCAGTTTGAAGTTCTTTTACCAAAATTCATCATTCAGAAGTCTAATTTTCTTTTTTTTTTTTTTACATTTCTGATATCGGAAATAAATTTAATATAATGTCATGCACACATTTTATGTTGCAGCATTGAAAGCATGGCCATTATCCTTTGACAAATATAACCACCATCTAATTTCTTGGTTTATTTAAATTGCACAAGCTTTTAACGTGACAATTTATTTAACCTCTTTGTCTTTTCTTTCTCTACCATCTCTTGTTCTCTTTTTTGTGCAACAGTTCTTACAAGCAATTACGTGGACACAGATTAATGTCTGTTTCTTGTGCAGTTTTGATATTCTAATTGCTGCCTTTTTTATTTTACATGAAAGTTGCTACTTATCCATTTTTATAGAAGCCCTTGTCTATCAGTCTAACAACTTTAGGCATGCCTCTCAATGTTACCTCATATTTCCTAATTTGCTTCATAAATGTTACTGTTACCCACTGTAAGGGGATGTGATATATTTACTGTTAAGATTTCAAGGCAAAAATGAATAAAGCATATTGCAAACACAAAAACAAAGTAGTTGTTCTCCTTTTTATATGTTTGTTCTTCACATTGCAGACACTTTTCCACATTTTAGACATTGTTCTTTTTATAACTGCATGCCAAATTTGTCATGTAAATTTGCCTTCTGATGCAATGTAATATTTTCCCTTTTTGCTTGCCTTCTCCAAGTATCTATCTCAGGAAACACTCTATTTCCAAATCATGTGCCTTATTTGCTATAGCTTAGTATACTGGTACTATAAGAGAGAGAGAGCAGACTTAAGCTGCTCATAGTATTACTTTCAAATCCTTCACTTATTAAACTATTTCTCCTTCCACACTCAAGCTAACTTCATCATTTGTAGCCACCACTGTTCTTCCTTTTCAAATGAAGCCACACAACTTCATCTTGGTAATTGTTACTTGGTTATTTTTTATTCCACTGCTTACATTCTGGCAAGTATTCTATCTGTTGTTAGTTTTATCTTCAATTTGTCTTGGGCTAGGAAATTAAGGTGCAGATACCCTATTTTTAAATGTTGCTACAATTCCAGTAGCCAGTACAAGTAAGATTTTAGTTCTAATTCACACACACACTGTCTTATTTCACTGTGATGTCCATCCCTGCCCTTCATGTACTGAACTTTTTGTCTACATCTAGTCTAAGTCTCCTGTTTTGTTTGCTAGCAGCACTAAAATCAGATCAGTGCGAGTGCTTGATTGGATCATTTCTTCCTTCTCTTTAAGGAAACTCATTCTTTTCTGTTACTTGCTCTTTCGTCAAATGTTCCTTTTTCTATTAATATTTTTAATGCGGTCTCTCTCCCTGCCTTATTATAGTTTCATAGTTTCATAGTATAGTACTAGGCTATCTGCCCTGGGGCATTTGTAAGCCTAGCCACAGTGATGTGGCATTTGCTACCCCATGAAATGGTACAAAAATGTACAGAATAAATTTAGAATACTGTGTCTAGTAGTGACACAATGAAGGTCCCCTTATATAATAGAATTAGTTTACTGTGCCCCTGTCTAGCAGTGACACAGATGTGACCCCTGGGGTAAACTTACGATCTCCCATCCACTCATCAAGATTTCTCTTGAAGAGAGTCAGTGAGGGGCTCTGCCTAATACGAACTGGGATCTTGTTCCAAAGCATGGGAAGCCTCTGGGTTATGAATCTATCCCTCCAGCATGTCCTATTCATACTTGTGCCGAGGTTTAAGTCTTTAGCTCTCGTGGTCCTGATGGACTTGGATTTTTTGAGGTGGAGCATGTCCATCAGATCCTGACTGGACATGGCCTTGTACGTCAGGCAGAGATCACCTCTGAGCAGGCAGTATGATACTGAATAGAGCTGAAGTTTCTTTAGTCTGGCAGAATAAGACATATGTTGGAGACCCTTGATCCTCTTGGTGAGGTACTTTTGTGGTCTCTCCAGGTGTTGCAAATGCCGGGTGAGGTACATACCAAATGGGGCATTGTACTCAATCATGGGTCTGATGAGGGAGGAATATAGGGGTACAATGACATCCTTGGATCTGGATGTGAATCCCTTCATGATGAGGTGTGCAAGGTGAATGTTTTTCTAACCACTTTGGCAACGTGGGTATCAAATGAGAGGTCACTGTCGACTTGGGTCCCTAGGTCTCTGATTACTTTTTCAGTACTCAGTGGGTTGCTGTCTATGTGATAATTTGTGGGTACTTTGTTTTTCCCAAAGGGGATGACTATACATTTTTTGGCATTTAGTTTAAGGCCATGACTCCGGCACCAGTTGTCCGTTTCTGTGAGGCCTTTTTGTAGGATGTGTGTGTCTGCTGGTGTATCGACTATGGCGCCTAGTTTGCAGTCATCTGCTAACTTTGTCAGCCACAGCCCTCCCGTGTTTGCTTTAACATCTGAGAAATAAATGCCGAACAAGAGGGGTCCCAGGACAGATCCCTGTGGGACACCACTTGTGACTGGCTTTGAGTCTGACATTGCTCCAGCGATTTTAACTTTATGGGTTCTGTCCTTTAGCCAGATTGCAACCCATCTAGTGACATAAGGGTTTACATTTAAGCTGTTGAGCTTATCTATGATGCCTGAGTGGGGTATTGTGTCGAAGGCCTTAGCCAAGTCCAGGTATGCTGTATGGACTGCTTTGCCCTCGTCAATGGCTCTAGTGACTGTTTCAAAAAAGTCAACCAGGTTTAAAAGGCAGGATCTGCCCTTTACAAAGCCGAACTGGGTGGGGTCAAGTGTCTGTAGGTCCCCTATGTCTCTGTTTATGAGTTCCATAATGATTCTTTCCATAGCTTTGCAGACCAGGCTGGTTAAGCTTATGGGGCGGTAGTTTCCAGGGTCTGTAGAGGCACCCCCCTTGTGGAGTGGGACCACTGTTGCTGTACGCCAGTGTTCAGGTACATATCCTGAAGTAAGGTTAAATAGCATTTTTATGTGTGGGTTTAGCTCCTCTTGGAGTTCACGTAACACGCAACCCGGGATACCGTCAGGTCCCATTGATGCTGTGTTTTTTGCTTTGTATAGGGCGGTTCTCACTTGGACATCTGAGATGACAGGGAGATTACATTCAGCTGGGATAAGTATTTCTTCTTTTGGGGGTGAAGGAGGGGAGAAATTTGCACTGAACCTGTCAGCCAGAATGTTGGCAATATCTGTGGGTTCAGTGTATTTTTTATTGTTGTGAACCAACTCTGAGCATATCTGAGGGTTTCCGCCTAGGTTTCTAACATAGCTGAAGAAGGCTTTGTGGTTATCTTTAGTGTCCTTAACGATTTTTCTCTCAAAGCTGGCCTTGGATGTTTTTATGAGAGAATGTAGTTTTCTGCTAATGTTGATCAGAGATGTCTTCCCTCGTGGGATTTTGCTCTGACATGCAGTAGCTTCCTTCTTTTGTTATACAATTTGTTTATGGCTGAGGTCCACCAGACAGGATGCTTACCTTTGGTGGAGAGGGACTTGGATTTGTTTGGGATTGCATGATCCATGCATTCTTGGAGATGTCCATAGAAAGCATTTGTGAAGGATTCGGCATCGTGGAATGTGGTATCCACTGGCACAGTGGGCTTAAAGGATACCATCTCAGTCTTAAGAAGAGTGAAGTCTGCTTTTGAGAAGTTTTTCACTGTGGTCTTTTGTGCTGGGGGTGGAGGTGGGATATGTATATCCAGGGTGATTAGTTTGTGGTCAGATCTCACTAGTGAGGGGTATACTTCTGGTGTGGAGCATTTTGTCCCCATGTTTGTGATGATCAGGTCTAGTATATTATCTCTCCTAGTGGGAGAGGTGACTAATTGTTCCAGTGCATTTGAATTTATGAATTCCAGGAACCTTTGGGCTATGGTATTAGGGCTGCAATAATGTACCCAATCTATGTTTGGGTAGTTGAAGTCTCCCAGTATGATGGTATTTTGTGATACATTCATATCTTCCAATGTCTTCAGGAAGGCTGAGTGGAGTTCTTGAGATTGGGAGGGTGGTCTGTAACATGCTACCAGTTGTATAGCAGTTTTGCCTATGGTTAGTTGCACCTGTACGGTCTCTGATGTTTCATGTGTTGCTACTAACCTGGAGGTGTGGGTGTCCTTGATGAATATGGACACTCCCCCTCCCTTTGTGTTTTGGCCCGGGTTTTGGGGCCAAAAAGCATGATACGAGGTATAGCCTGGTAGTGCTGGGGTGCTCTTAGGAGCCTTGAACCAGGATTCAGTTACTGCACAGACGTCGATGTTCTCCATGCTGAGGAGTGCATCAAGTGCCTGCATCTTGAGATTTAGACTTCTGGCATTGAGCAGCATTACCCTTAGTTTTTTTCCATTATTGTTTTCTAAGGAGGTGGGTTTGTCTTTTGAGCCTTGCCTAAAAAAGGCACTATGGGGGTGGCAAGAGCCTTAGCCAATATCCGGAAGCCCAGTGGTGACAGGTGTAAGCCATCCCTTGCGAAGCAGCGTGGCTTGTCCAACATGTCATCCCAGGCAGACAGACATTGGATCCCCTTAGAATGAAACCAGTACTTGAGTCAATTGTTAAAGCTGATCATCTTGTCTTTGTATTGTGGTATCATTCTTGGTGAGGGCAAGATGCTGCTCAGGGTCAGGGTCATACCAGCCTGGACTACATAATCGAAGAGCTCCTCTATGTCTCTTTTCATGTAGTCCAGGGAGGTACATCTCAGGTCATTCACACCAGCATGGACAATGACGGAGTCATATTTGTACTTGCTTTGGAGTGACTTGAGTGCGTGTGTTATGTGGCAGATCCTAGCTCCCGATAGACAGCTCACAGTCACCTTCTCCTTGTTCAGCCTGGTCAGCGGGACATCAGTGTGTCTGACTATAGAGTCACCTATTACTAGTGTATCAGGCAAGGTGTTTGGCCTAAAGTGGTTGACACACTGATTTATTGAAGTATGTGCTGCATGTGTTTTGTTTTGAGGTGGTGGATTTTTGGGTGTCTGCTTTGGGAGCCTCTGTTGTTTTGGTAAGTTTTTTGTTAGAGCCTCCGAATATGTCTTTGTGTTTTTATGTGTTTGGTTTGCAGTTGTGGTAGGTCTATGTGGGACTGGGGTTGTTGTGTGTGTGGTTGTCATCTCCTCCTGTCTGGTCATGCCAGCCCTGAGTTGAAAGAGTTCAGCCTCCAGTTTGGCTATATAGTTGCATCTCTCACATGTATTTGTGTTTGTTGGGAGGAGGAGATGGCTGTCTGTGTACATGAGACAATTGTAGCATTGTCTCAAGATATCCAGATTGACCAGCTGAACTGGAGACAACGCCAGTAATCTACCACTCGACATGCTAGAACTGTATAAGGAAGTGCTGTACCTTTAAGGGAAGTGGATATTCACAGGGGTGGTAAGTAGATGTAGTTCTTTACTTAGTACGAGAGTGCTTACTTAGTAGAGAAGTATTGAGAACAAGTGCTAGGCTTATAATATAGGAAGTAGTCTGGTTATACTACGAGTAGAGCTTCCTTAAGGGAAAATTTGAAGAGCAGACTTGGCGGAGCCAGAAAAAGTTTAACCTTGTTTAACCGGCGCTGCGCTATGTGCACAACCGTGCA
Organism: Protopterus annectens; assembly: GCF_019279795.1. Classification (NCBI taxonomy): domain Eukaryota; kingdom Metazoa; phylum Chordata; order Ceratodontiformes; family Protopteridae; genus Protopterus; species Protopterus annectens. Next base: position 505,876,486 of record NC_056731.1, on the reverse strand, counting down.
AAGCCGTGCAAACGCGGATTTTAAACAGTGAACTACAAAAGAGCTAGAAATGGTCCAAAACAACCAATTACTACAGCTTCTTGTGCTGAGGTCACTTCCTACAGGGACAGGTAGGCTGCTTAAGGCTCCCCACTCCCACTGGTGAGCAAAGAAACTTCCTTCTATCCAAGTAAGGTAATGGACAACACAGGAACTACACCACAGCCCAGAATACAGCAATGCCTGTAAACTGGTCTAGTCGAGGAAGGCGGGAAAACAAGGATTATTTTTTTGTTTTTTTTTTTGTTTTTTTGGTAGAAACACACAGAAAATGCAGAAACAGTGATAAATTAGTTACACAGGCTAGCACACTTTAGTGGGCAGCCTCCACAGTTAAATTAAACAAACGAACATTCGATCAAATTCGACTAAAATGTAACTTTAAGTGCAGATTTTAAAATAATGCAGCAAACAGTTAAAAAAAACAGTTCAAGCTGGTTCAGGGTAAGCTACAGAAGCTATTCCAAGTGAAAAAAAAAAGCAAAGATACTACCCATCCTACCCTACCCATTATTACGTCTGGTACACCTTTCCCCCTTTGACTCTACTGTTGCTTTCTTCTGTCTCTGGCCTTTCCTACTCTTTCTCTATGGAACCTCATATTTTCAGTCACTATTTCCTTCCTTGTTGCTCATTCTTCACTATGTTTCTTGCTTATTTCTTATTTTTCCTTCCTAGTTTCTCTCTCTATTTTTCTAATCCTTTCTTCTTTTTCAGAAATAGGTCCACTATCTTCCAACTTTTAAAAAAAGTACTTCTTATTCCCAATCATCCTTTCCAGCCATTCGTGTTTTCGTCCTCTTTACTTTCTTTTGTTTTGTTTTTCTCTTCCACTGTCCTATTCTCACCGGACTCTTTCTCTACATATTGTAGCGCTTTGTTGTTTTTATTTCGAACTACTACTTATTTCCTTCCCAGGCTTCATATATAGCTTTGTTTTGAACTAGCCAAGACCTTTTGCAAATCATCCATCTTTCATAATGCTTTATGTATATGAACTGCTTGATATATGTGCTGGGGGAAGGTGCTGTCCGTTGGTGAAAGTAACTAACCCTTTTGTTGTTAGCTTATTCTAAACAGTCAATAATCTGGCTTTGAATGACTAGTGTGCATTTTTGTAAAGCAAGTTGGAATGCTGGAATACTTCACTGTAGCCATTTTATCCCACTCAGAACATACCCTTAACTTCTTTGCTCAAGAATTTTGAACCAAGCCAAACATATTATGGACACAAATCTAAAATCAGGGACAGTTTTAAATAGTCTAATTTACATAAGTTAATAGATTAATGGGTTTTCCTGAAAAAAAAGTGTGAAATTCTAACAAATATATTGTCTAACTTTAATCCAGGGTTAAAAATGAAGCAAAACCAGGACAGTTCTGCAAAATTCTAGACAGCTGAAAGGTATGCCTGAGGTGTACACAGGTAATAAAATGGCTGTAATTAATGGCTGCAGAGATTATCTGTAGATGAAAATGACTTACCCTTGCTGATGTTTGCTCATTGTTAGTCGCTGATTTGGCATTGTTGAGGCATTGTCACACAGTGTATTGCATTTACTGAAATCAATGTAAGATGATCATTGTTGGGACTTATACGTGTGTGTGTGTGCGTGTGTGTGTGTGTGTGTGCTTGCACATGCATGTTTGTTGTGGGGGTCTTTCACTTTTCATCACAGTCTGATATCAGCATTATATATAATAATTTTCTTTTCCTTTTCTGATTAACATCTTAGGTGAAGCCCCATCCTTTGTTTATAGCAAGGCCAGGAACATTAGAAGTTTTGTTGAATTTAAACCTAGACCATATGGGAGAAACACTAAAAGATGTGAAACTAATTGTACATTTTGTATATTTATACAGCAAGTTTTTATTGCCCTTATTTAAAGAAAATTATTAAGACCAGTGCAGGGGATGACTGTAACACTACAAAAGTAATTTACAGGGCACAGTGCAATGAATGATGCATTCTATGTGGGCAAGACTGTAAATAAACTCAAGTGTAGGATTTCATGTCATCTGTCAGAAATCCGCTCTGGATGTAAAAGTAATGCACTAGCCAAACACCTTTCTCTTCATAAAAGACACACAGGTTTTAAGTTCCAGATCCTGGATCGCATAGACATTGGTGATCTTGAAGGAGACATCCCAAATATTCTGGAGAAACATGAACTCATGTGGCAATTAAAGATGAACTCCTTTAGGAAGCCTGGACTAAACTACTACTGTTCAATTAAAAGTGTAACTGGAACTTAGAACATTGCCACATTCTTTACATGACTAATTTTATTGTATTTTATTTTATTTTATTCTAACAGTTGGTTTTACATACCATTTTAAATCACAGAAAAAAGCGTTCTCCGAGGAGAAACAAAAACTGTATAAATAAACACATGTCGTGGAACCAGACCTGATACCAAAAGAATAGTCCAAAGTAAAATTCTTCCGTTTATTCACAGCCACAAAATAAGTCAAGTGGTTTCATCCGCCACACTACAGGACTTTATCAAAGCAGTTAACATCCAGTCACAAAGTGCTTTTATCCTTGAATTAATTAACAGCAATTAAGTACTTAAATAATTCAATTATCCAATAAAAGTGTTCATGAACTTTTAAAACATTTAAGTAGTCATTCCAAAATCACAATATATTAGTTACCATTTTAAATGAAAACAATTATTATGAATATTAAATAATTATTAATATGAATACAAAACAAACATATGTTGTTCAAAAACTTTCTATAAAAACTTTCACAGTTTTTATAGAAAGTCGCTCTTTCTTTAAGTATAGGTATAAGGGAAACATGGTCATTCAGACCTGGAGGGTTGGTGGCATTTAACAAAATCTGCCATCTATACTCACTTCTATTGACTGACTGACTTATGGTCTGATCTTACTATGGAGGACATCACACGGGGGGGGGGGGTCAGTGTTGTCCCACGTTAGTGAGTACTATGTCCAGTACATTTGACCCTCTTGGGGGTGTGCTGACTAGCTATTCCAGAGCATTTGCACTGACAAAGCCCAAGAACCTCTGAGCCAGCATGTCTGTGGTCATGTATGTTTCCCAGTCGATGGTCGGATAATTAAAATCACCCATGAGTAAGGTGTTGTGCTGTATGGCATGTGGCAACTGTAAGTCCAGGTATGCAGTATGATTTTCCTGTTTCATGGTGAGGGACCATTAAAGGTAGCTGTGTGGTAGGGTCTTTGCCTATAGTTAATTGGACATGGAGTATCATACTATTTGACCAGTCTCAAGGTGTACTTACCCTAAATGAAGATGGATAAACCTCTTTCTTTGATTCTTTCATGCTCAGTTTGTGGTCTGAACATAGGGAAGCCAGGGTGCTTTCTGTGCATTTGAACAGTATTACTGCAAGAAGGGCAACCAGTTGTTTGTAGTCCAATATAACAAACTTAAAGAACAGGGAAGGTATGCTTAAAAACAGGTTTCAGCTACTGTGTATGGCTGTGAAAAATTGTCTGAGTATGTATATGGATAGTATAATCTGCTATGAGACATCACAAGTCAATATTTGCATTCTGAAGCCACTGGACAAAGCACCATTACAACATCAAAGAATCCTTTTCACTCTACAATTATGTGATTTGAAAAATGTGCATAAACTGGGAAGTTCAGCTTATTTGAAAGAAGGAAAATGAATAATTGTCAACTCATGACTCAGAAGTGATGTCTGTAGTTGTGTATCGGATGAAACAGTGCAGCACTTTGTGAAGTATACAGAGGCTGATGCTGACAGCAGTTGTTGAGATACCTGTAATGCCAGAATGGTCAAATAGAAATAAGATGGCAACAGTGCCAGTACAAATGCACTGTCCATGCCACACTGATAATTATGTACATAATTTGCTGTTCAAATCAGAGTCTGTATAACCAATTAGCTTTCAGATAAAATACTGGCACATGTTATGTTAGAAAATAACAAGAGATATACTTTGCACAGTCTCATCACATTGAGATGATGGGAAAGAACTATCATGTGTTTCACAAAATTAATAAGAAACAGGAAATGGTGATGATAAAACTGTCAGAGTCTACAATATTATTTCTATTAGCAAAATATTTCTTGAAAGACAAAAGGTATATCATGACAAAATGGCAAGGTGTTAAACAATAAGATTGCAACATCAAATTGAGAAGCATGAGGAATGACAAGAAACAGTTCGGCAACTTTGCCTAAAATCCCTAATGTACAGGAAAGTATATGTGGCACTGATGGCTGTTCCTAATCCTTAATGTACACAACAGCATATGTGGCACTGCCGGCTGCTCCTATTCCCTAACGTACAGGAGAGCATTTGTGGCACTGCTGGCTGCTCCTAATCCCTAATGTACAGGAGAGCATATGTGGCACTGCTGGCTTTGCCTAATCCCTAATGTACAGGAGAGCATATGTGGCACTGCCAGCTGTTCCTAATCCCTAATGTACAGGAGAGCATATGTGGCACTGCCAGCTGTTCCTAATCCTTAATGTACAGGAGAGCATATATGGCATTACCAGCTGTTCCTAATCCCTAATGTACAGCAGTGTATATTTAGCACTGCTGGCTGTTCCTAATTCCTATTATATAGGAGACCATATGTGGCATTGCTGCTTTTTCCTAATCCCTACAGTACAGTACAGCATATGTGGCATTGCTGGCTGTTTCTAATGTACAGGAGAGCATATGTGGCACTGTTGGCCTTTTATAATCTGTAATGTGCAGGACAGCATATGTGGCACTGCCTGCAGTCCCGCTTCATGTTTTCACTTCCCTTTGCCAACTTACCAATAGCTCCAAAGGTTATGAGGAGTGACTGCATGAACATGAAGCACCTGATGGTCATCTGGAAGGTACATGAAGAGGGAAAAAACTCAGTAAGAAACTGCAGTAGTGAAAAAAGTTAAATCCCAGACCGTATACTGCTGAAACAAAAGAAACAGCTGCATAAAACTGAACTGACTTCATTCAAGAACATTCATTTGCCACAAAAAGTGTATTCCATAGATAACAGTTACTGTGTAAGGAATATATAGTTGTTTTTCTGGGCTACTCTAAGAGAGGCTTATTACTAGATTGTTCCCATCATAGCACATCAGAAACTAACAATGTGGTACTTGCTAAGATAACACAGCCACATGTGGCCGTGTCTATCAGAAGAGATACAAAAACAACCAGATATGGAAACTGTTAAATCTCCTAAAAAATGGCTTCATTTCAAAACATGTTTATGACTTGTATATAAGGTCATAGGTTGGTACTAGGCTATCGGCCCTAGGGCGTATACAAGCCTAGCCATAACAATTCCCTGGATATTTCTTCCTGCAATATTTACTTCCCTGGACCCCTTGTCTAGCAGGGTGACTGACGTGATCCCCGGGGTGAATTTCTTATCTCCCATCCAATCATCAAGGTTCCTTTTGAAGAGGGCCAAGGAGGCGCTCTGCTTAACATGTATGGGCAGTCTATTCCAGAGTATGTGGAGTCTCTGGGTCAGGAACCTATCCCTCCAGCATGTTTTGTTCATTGTGATGACAAGGTTTAGATCCCTGGAGCGTGTGGCTCTGAGGGATTGGGATTTCTTTAAGTGGAGCATGTCCAACAGCTCAGGGTTTGACATGGCCTTGTATGTTAAGCAGAGATCGCCTCTGAGTAGACGACATGCCACAGAGTATAGCTGGAGTTTTTTTAGACAGTCAACATAGGGCATCTGCTTTAGGCCTGTGATTCTTTTAGTGAGGAATTTCTGGGCTGTTCCAGCTATTGCAGATGTCTTGTGAGGTACATAATAAACAGGCTCTATAATGGGTCTAATGAGGGATGAGACCATCGTGGGACAATGTCCTCCTTTTTTCTGAATGAAAAGCCCTTAGTGATGAGGTGTGCCACAGAGAAGGATTTCCTGACTGTTGTGGTGATGTGGTTATCGAAGGTGAGACCACTGTCCATCTGTGTCACTAAGTCTCTCATCACACTTTCCGTGTTTAGTGTACTGCCACCTATGTGGTAATTCACGGGTACATGTTTTTTCCCAAAGGGGATAACTATACATTTCTTGGCATTGAGCTTGAGCCCATGGCTCTGGCACCAAGTATCTGTTTCTGTAAGGCTCTTTTGTAGAATATCCATATCACGATAGCACAATATGATTAATAGCTATTAATAACTAATAAAAGGTTATTTTTGATACTGCATATTCCATGTGACATAAAGAGAGACAGAATATGAAGTGTAATTTAATTTAAAAGGTGGGATTTAACATGCATATCTATTAGTCTGTTTTGATTCATAAACTACAATGCATTACATCAATTACTGTAACTAAAGTTATTGAGTACACCTTCTAAAACAATCAAATATTTGCATGCAAGGACACATGCCCTGTATATGCATCACACAGCATAGCATTGAGCAGCACACTCAACTGATAAGCACAAGCACTTACACGCCTCACACAGTAACAGACAGAAAAACACAAACTCAGTGTTTTTGCAGGAGGCAAGTCCCCCGCACTCCCCGCTATACCATGATCTGACAAAAAGATGCTGTGTTGCTTCTACATACAGGGACTGCCAGCACCATACCATGATCTGACAACAAGATGCTGTGCTGCCCAGACATACAGCAACTGCCAGCACCATACCATGATCTGGCAACAAGATGCTGTGCTGCCCCTACATACAGAAAACCCCAGCACCATACCAAAATCTGACAACAAGATGCTGTGCTGCCCAGACATACAGCGACGGCCAACACCATACCACAATCTGACATGCTGTGGTGCCCCTACATACAGCGACGGCCAGCACCATACCATGATCTGACAACAAGATGCTGTACTGCCCAGACATACAGCAACTGCCAGCACCATACCATGAACTGGCAACAAGATGCTGTGCTGCCCAATCATGCAGCGACTGCCAGCACCCTACCATGATCTAACAATAACATGCTGTGCTGCACCTACATACAGGGACTGCCAGCACCATACCATGATCTGACAACAGGATGCTGTGCTGCCCAACCATACAGCAACTGCCAGCAACCTACGATGATCTGACAACAACATGCTGTGCTGCCCCTACATACAGGGACTGCCAGCACCATACCATGCTATCACAACATGATGCTGTGCTGCCCATACATACAGAGAACCCCAGCACCATACCATGATCTGACAAGATGCTGTGCTGACCAGACATACAGCGACTCTCAGCACCATTCAATACACACAAATCTTGAAAATACACTATTTTGAATAATATGGAATTCAAGTGATCAAGACACAGCTGAACATATTCAATTAGCTGTATCCACGGCCAAGTAAATGGAGCTCATATCTAATCTAAGTGTCATGTCTATCTACAGATACATATAATGTGAGGATACTAAATGTCACATGACTGCTATCTTTAAACAGCTTCCCTTCATGTAAAATAAAACACATTCAGTCAGTTTGCATGTGTGTCTTTATTATCTCAAATGATACATGCTAGTGGTAGTGCTGAAAAGAACCTTAACACATTGCTCTTCTTGTTTATCAAAAAAAACCATACAGTTTTCAACTCAATAGTTCTTTTTAGTGCAACAGGGAAGTAATTATTTTTTCTTTTCTGATCTTTTGTTTGTTTGTTTTTTTAGCTATTTGTTAATCAGGAAAGTGGATTAGTAAAAACACTCTTAGTCACCAGCAAAGCCTAATACAATCTATACAAAATATTTACTTTAGTGAATGATAAGTAATTTTTCAGCATAGTTACAACAGAAAGTTATTCATAATAATTCACAGAGCTGTTTTGTGTACATCAGTATATAGGGCAAAGGAAAACTGTAACATTGCTAAGCTCAGACAAGCAGAGATTAAAATTTAAATAGGTTGTGAAAATACAAGGACGGCCAATGGGAAAATTTAAAGGGCAGTAATAAGATGAATTGCCTCTAAAACAGCATCATTCAAAGATATTAATGAAGTGATTAAGAAGATATTGTCTAAAGAAGGAACATTTAGAAACATTTCAAATCTCAAAGTGTATAGAGTGCCAAAGTGTTCCGATAAGTTTAGAGAATGATCTTAGTACTCAGTGTGAAAGGTTGTCTCTATAGGCTGACAGAGCCTGGGTAGCTGTCACCTTAACAGGTTATGTTTTATTATGCCTAGAGCCTTAAATTCTTAGTTGCTTTTTTTTGTTTTATCTCCCTCTTCCCAACTTTTCTTTCCCCACTCTTTGTGTTCTTTTCAGTATTCTGACTTCTCTCTTATTTCTACTCTCTTGTTCCTAGTACTAATTTGGGTTCTCATGTAAGAAGCTAGATGCTTATTATTTTATATCACTTAGTTTTGTGTCTTCTGTATGTCCACTACTATATTGCTACTGCTGTTTGCACACATCCTTGGATTTCCTTCTGATTATTCAGTATGAACACATTTCAACTTATAATCAATAAAACCGTGTTTTATACTCAGTGGTGTTTTTCCCTTTTCCTCCAGGTTGTGTGACCATTTTTTCTTTCTTTTTTAAACACATTTCTTGCATTATCACTTGTGACATAGGCAAACTTACATTTATATAAAAGTAATCAAAACATATTAAGAAATTCACATTTACAAATATTATATATCATATATGTTGTTATATATCATATAGCCGCAGCAGTATTACATACATTATTCAATCCCTGCTTTCTCTTAAACCTCATTTCTCCCCCAAAACATTTTCAGCACGCATTGTTCCCACAATTTCCATTTCTTCTATGTAATTTATTCCTATCCTTTTCTAATGATCCCACTTCCTGTTCTTTTATCTCTGTTACAATATTCACCACTTCAAGTATGGTTGGTTTAGACTTTGATTTCCATTTTCTAGTAACTTGTTTTTGGCAGCCACCAGAATTGAACTTAATAAGTCCTTGCTATGTCTAAGCAACTAAAATCCTGTATCCCAGCTCAAAAAAAGAAAAATCCTTTGTTACACTCATTTGCTCACCCAGTATTCCTGACAGAGTACTCTGCAGGAAATTTTTAATTCATTAAACTCCAAAAACATATGCTGTTAGGTACCTTTTTCTTCCTCGTTATACCTTCAGCATTTGTCATCTACCTGAGGAAATTTTTTTTTGGATTCTGCTTGGGGTATACAAGTACCTATATAAACACATCCAGGCAAAAATTAAATCTTCTAAACTTGCATATTTGAGACCCATAAATATTTCCTTTCATTGTTTCTTTGTGAATTGCTTATCTAATTTCTCTTCCCAATCTTTTCTGCCCTCCTGTAATAGATTCCTATAGTTATCAAGCAATATTTTATATGCTGTACTAATTATCCCTTTTTTAACAGCAGCTTCTTTTCTAGAGTCAACTAAAAACTCAGTCAGTGCAGGTCTTTCACTTAGGATTCCCCAATTGAGCAGCATTTTACCTTCTCCAAAGATGATGCCACAATACGAACAAAAGATTATTGACTTTAATAATTGGCTTAGTTTTTGGTGTCATTCTAAGGGGATGCAATATTTGCCAACAGACCACGCTGCTTTGCCAGGGATGGTCTGCACCTCTCCCCTCTAGGCTTTTGAATATTAGCTAAAACATAGTGCCTTTTTTAGGCAATGCCAAACTGAAAGTACTTCCAATATAACAAATGAAAACCAAGAAAATCTAAAGGTATTACTGCTCAATGCTAGGAGTCTAAACAAAAAACTCCATTCCCTAGAAGCTCTCATTACCCTAGAAAATGCTGATGTCTGTGTGGCCACTGAGACATGGTTTAAAGCCACAGAGAGCACACCAACAGTGCCTTCCACACATTTAGGCCAACTATTTCACAGGCAGGGACTAAAGGTGGAGGTGTCTCTATTTACATCAAAAATAAATATGGCTGTTCAAACAGGGAAATGCACTTGAGCTGCTCCCTGTTCAAATCACCGTAGGTAAAATCCAATACCATTTCCTTGCAAGCTATAGATCCCACTATATGACCCAGGAAACATGTATTTAAATTTATTAGAAACACTAACCATCCAACCCAACACCATATTCATGGGTGACTTTAACTGGGAATCCTATACTACACCAGACATACATGCACATAGATTCCTGGATTTTGTAAACACAAACTCCCATACCCAAATATACCCACCAGGGGTGCAACTATTCTGGATCTGGTCCTCACTAATGTGGGAGACTGCTGCACATCCCGTAGTGTAATGCCTTCCATGATAAGGTCAGACCACAAAATGTTCTCCTTTGAAGTAAAAATAAAACCTGGACCCCCAACTAAACCTGGAATATTCAGGAACTATTCTAAGGCTAACCTACTGCTATTAAGTGAGAACCTGGCAAAATGTCAAGCCCCCATAAACCCTGAGAACATTGCAGCCTATGCAGAACTGTTCACAGAAATTCTATACAAGCATGTTAACAACTGCACAGAGACAGCTGTAGCCACCAGGAAGAAGTACACAACTATAAAAAAAAACACCCTGGTGGAACCATAGGCTGGATAACAGGAGGAAGAAAATCATGGCAAAAATTAGAAGGTACAGCACTCAGCAGGATAAAAGCATTCTCATCAAACTAAACAAACAAATCAGAGGACAAATAAAGTCTACCAAAGCCAAATTTGACTTATGTTTGGCCTCCCAGGCCAAGAACAAGCACAAAGCATTTATTAGTTATGCCAGCAACCTCAAAGAAAACACACAATTGTGTGCACAGCTCATTGTGAATGGAGCCATCTATACTGAGCTAGAAGATATAGCAAACCTCCTGGCTGATAAATTAAGCTCCAGCTTTACCCCCTTTTCCCCTCAACCTTTCCACAGGAAATATTATCAAATATAACTCCCTCTACTATCATTAGGGAACAGGTCCTTAATGCTCTAAGACCAAGAACACTGCACCAATGTGCCCAAACAATATTCCAGGATGCCTTTTAAATAGCATTAAATATGACATATCAGGGCCTCTGAAATTACTATTTAAATGCAGCCTCCAAACATCCTTCGTGCCTCATGAATGGAGAAAGGCAACAGTCATCCCTCTGCACAAAGGTGGGCCATCTACATACCCTGGAATCTACAGACCCATAAGTCTCACTAGTCTTATATGTTAAGCCATGGAAAGTATTATCATGAAGATGATCAATAGAAATACAGTAAACCTTCAGACACTAGACCCACACCAGTTTGGTTTTGTCAATGGTAGATCATGCCTACACAACCTGGTGTACTTCTTTGAGAAGGTCACCAAAGCAATGGATGAAGGCAAAATCATTCACACTGCCTACCTTGACCTGGCCAAGGCATTTGACAGAATACCCCACTTGGGCATTGTTGACTAACTCAAGAGGTTAGGTATGTCCTGTATGTCACCCGATGGATAGCCAACTGGCTCACAGACAGGAGCCAGGAAGTTAGAATTGGGGAGCCCACCAAAGAGCCCATTCACAAGTGGAGTTCCTCAGGGATCAGTCCTTGGACCGCACCTTTTTGGCATTTACTTCTCAGAAGTCAAGGCCAATGTCACTGGTCCCTGGCTGACTTGATTTGCAGATGGTTGCAAATTAGGAGCTGTCATTGAATCTCACACTGACACAAATGTTCTCCATGAGTGGCTGACACAGACAAACAAATGGTGTCAGAACCATGGACTAAATCTAAATGCCAAGAAATGCATAATAGTATCCTTTGGAAAATCATCCATCCCTGGTAACTATCATATTGACAATACATCCCTTAGAGCTGACCCAGTAGTCAGGGACTTAAGGACACACACAGTCATCTAGCCTTTGACCATCATGTGTCTACAGTGGTGAGGAAATCATTTATGTTATGCAAGTTATAAACAAAGGTATGGCATCCAAGTTCAAGGAAGTCATTGTTCCACTCTACTTGGCATTCATCAGACCTGTCATTGAGTACAATGCCCCCTTTGGTATGTACCTAACCAGGCATATCCAACAACTGGAATGTCCACAAAGGTTCCTCACTAAAAGAATACAGGACATGAGAAAAATGTCCCATGCAGACCACCTCAAGGCTCTATCCCTGTATTCTGTCTCCTACATGCTTTTGAGGGGAGATCTATGCCTGGCATACAGGGCATTGCCAGACCTCACTCTGTCAGATCCCATGGACCTCCTGCATATCCACAAAAAAAACAGCACCAAAATTACCCATTCTAAAGACTTAAACCTTGCTTGTGATATAAACAGGACCTGCTGGAGAGATAGGTATATATCCCAGAGACTATCCCCTCTATGGAACAGACTCCCCATCCATGTGAAGCAAAGTTCCTCCTTAACCCAATTCAACTGCAACTTGGACAATTGGATAGGAAACCGGAAATTTATCCCCTGTTCGGCACCTATGCTTACACTTATTAAAGGTATCAGAACTTGTCAGAGATTTGGGATGCATGGCTAGGCTTAAAAAGGCCCCTATGGTTGTTAGCCTATGCACCTATTCCCTTTCTCTTTGCCTATACTCTGACATAAATCCCTGATAGGGAAGGCAATCTCTAGCCTACAGTTCAAATGCCTTCTTGGTCTCCTTTCGCTCTCTAATTATGCATTCATACCTTGGTTCCTTTACCAGTTTTATCTAGTAAATCCCAGCCCCCTCTTTCCAATTCTCTGTACCCCTAATTGCAATTATCCCTATTGGAAGAATGTCCTTTCTCCATTCCTGTGTTGGGTTAGTTCTTAGTGTACCTTATTCTACTTTATGAATATAATATTTTGTATGACTGTGGTTAGTCTCCTTAAGGATCTACATCCAAATCCAACTCTATCCTTATTTCATGAATTTCCCCTCTTTGTTATCATTATCCCTTTCCACTATGAATTGTAGCTTTCTGCTTGTGTTATGTATAAGATCCTTAAATGTGTAGCTTTAAAATATCCCTACAAATCAAGTTCTACTGGAAGGATCAACTTACCTTTATTAATTACTATCCATTCCATTAATTACTTCTCCACTGGTTGATAAAAATATGCCTTACCTCAGTACAAAACTAAATGGACTAAAAGCATTGCTACTGCTTGTACATTGCTATAGATACCCATAGGCAAGAGCTTGCAGTTTTTCCGTTCTTGTATTAGCTTTTGTTTAGTCTCTTCCCACATATTCTTAGCTGCCATTTTATCCCATACTCCTAAATACTTCATTTTATCACATCCCCATAAATATGAGTATTGCTGAATCACTTTAAGTGTGGGTACATAATTTACAACTATAGCCTTTTTTATCTTCATTAATTTTATATGCAGAAAAAACAGGAACTGTCTCAGAATAATCCACAACAGAGATGTCTTTTTCTGTTTTTATCAAGAACAAAATAATATCTGCATATAAAGGTTTCTTGCATACCATATCAGTTATGCTTGAATTTCTGAATCTCCTATTTTCTTTGCCAATAGTTTTAAGTATAACACAAATAACAAAGGGGAAAGAGGACACCCTTGCCTAGTTCCTTTTTTCGGACACAACTTATCACAGAGGAACCCTCTGACTTCTATTTTTGTTTCTGATCCTATTCTCCCAATAAACCTTATCATTATATCAGGAAATGCAAATTCTTCCATCATAAAATACTAGCTTACTCTGTCAAATACTTTCTCTGCATCATGACCCATTAACAACAGCAGTATTTACTTAGATTTTTCTACCCTAATGTCATCTAATGTTTGCCTCCCATCTACAAAACCACATTGATCCAAATCTTTCAATTTTGGCAACACATCTGCCATTCTTTTAGCTATTATAAACATAGACTCTTTATAATCATGGGTTAAAATTGAAATGGGCCTATATTTATTTTTATTTATTTATTTTATTTTACATTTGTTAACTGGGAAAGTCCGACTGGATACATATCCATTTTCAGCGGAGGCCCGGGGAGAAAAGCTCCATGTTATCTAAGCATTTAGTAATAACAACAATAAAAATGTGGATATTTAGTAACAAGTAATAAAGTAGGTTACAAGATATCCCACTTCTCTGCTTTATACAAATTTTCATAAAATTTGAGAAATATCTGTAATACCTCTACAGGATATTTGGTTATTTTCTTATTATAGGCTCTGTAAGTATGGTTACAATCCTTTTGACTTTCTGTTGCATAAGTTGTGCCAAAAGCTTTTGTTTTCCTGGAGTTAACAGTAGTCTTTCTAAACTCATGCATATTATCCAGGTAGTCCCTTATTTTCTCTTTAACACTCTGCAGTTCCGCCTCTTCTTGTTCTGTGAGATTCCCCTTATTCTGTAATACTTTAACCTGTGTTAGCTCCTCTACATAATTCTTAACTTTTTAACCTTATCAGTTTTTCTTTTATTTCTGCCCCATTTTTAAACTCCACTTTCACTGTAACCCACTCAGTAGCTTTAACTTCTGGAGTACTTTATAACTCTTGAATAATTTCCACTGCCTGTTCCTTAAGTTCTTCTCTTTTTAAAGGAAAACTCCACCTTAGAACTAAAAAACATGTTTTTTTATTGTATCTTTTTTTTCTGAGCTATTTTAATGCCTCAATATCAATCCAATGTTTCTTTTATAAATTTAATGTGCTTCCTTCAAACTGGCAGATGATAGGGCCTGCCATGGTAACATGGTCTTGTTTTCTTACCTTCATTCCTTCTTCCCAGAATACATTTTATGTCTTCTTTACATGAGTCATGCTAGACGGAAGTGGTCTTTTCTCATGTCATTAAGACAGAATGGCAGGATTGTGAAGCACTATCATCTAAATATGCCTTCTGTAACAGAGCTACTTCTATGTTTCCCCTGACTGAGCCTCATTTATGTGTCTGTCAGAGCTTGTTCTGTGCTATAAATATCAGGTAGCTAGTTCCAACAAAATAAAGTAGGTAAATAGTGGGCATTTTTAAAGGGAATCTTTTGTAGTTATAAAAGAATTAACCTTCCCCCACACCCTCATGCTGAGGTGTGAAAATTCTCACTGCAGTAAATGATCCTTGGTGTACATTTACTGGTGACAAGTAGTAGGACTCCAAACTATGTCTGTCTACTACTTCTCAATGCCTTCAGTGAGAATTTTTTCTATCTCATGAGTGATGCAGAATTAAATGGAGAAGTAGATTATATGTCTTTGTGTACTTCATGTCTTTTAAAAAAAAAAACAAATGAAAACAGAAATTTTGTGTAACTGTATATGTGTGTCTACACACACACACACATATATATATATATACACATATATATATATATATATATATATATATATATATATACGGGTCTACTGTATAAGTTTGAAAATACACTTCTTCAAACTCACACAGTAGACCCTGGGTTACAAGAAAGTGCACTTAATCGAAAGTGCACTTTCGCGAAACCCGCTTCAGCGAACGGGCTACTGATTTTAGTGCAGTAGTTACGCACCTTCAGCCAGTAATAAATTGCCTTGGCTTCAGAGACAGTTTCAGGGGAGTAACACAAACCAAGCTTGGTTACCGTTCAGCTCGTATATTAGCAATTCTACAATTTTCGATGTCAGCTTTGCTTGCTTCCATGCACATATAATTAATAACTGGTTTTGTTTTATCTGATCCCGACACTTTATATTTTCATTAGTCAAACTCAATGATTGGCATATTCAATACAGGGATCCTAGAGCCAACATACTGTAATGTCAGCTAGTAATCGGTCTCTTGGTCCCCAGGTTTGAATTCAAAGCACTCTACTGGCCAAGTTGCCATTCGGTTCATGCAAAGATGATTCTTTTTAATACTTTTTAATGTATTTAGTTGCATGAAAATCTGTGTCACATTTTCCTTGCAACAGTGTGAGCATGTTTAGTGCTTGAAGTAATATCGAATCAAAAGCAGTCCTAACTTAGATTGTATCCAGTTACTATAGCGAATAAAAATGCTCTATGCCCAACCAACATCCATGTCAGCCAATGATAAATCTCCTTGCATTCAGAATTGGGATGGTACTAACCAAGTATGATTGCCGTTCCGCTTGTATATTAATAATTCTCCTTATTTTCATATAATTTTCAATGTCAACTTATCTTACATCTGTATGCACATCTTCAGTGATTGATTTTATTTTATTTACCATCAAGTTCCATAGGTACGATGTTTAGTACGAGGATCCTATGACTGGCATACTCTAATCAGCCAATAATAGGTTTCCTTACCTCCTGACACTTTGCATATTCTTCCATCAAGCTCACCAGTTAATATATTCAATACAGGGGTTTCAAAGTGGATCGTTAACCTACGAGTTGACCAACAACCTGGCCTAAGCAGTGTCATCCCTCTGAAACCGGTTTTGAAGACAAGGAGACCTACCATTGGCTGATATGGAGGCGTGTCGGGTATAGGATACCCCCATTGGTTACAGTACCCTTTGAGCAGGATGGCTGAAGGTACAAAATGATTGGATACAACTTACGATTGAAAGTCAGGACTTCCTGACTTAGAGTCAATCAAAGTATTATAAATACTTACACTGATGTAAGTTAAATATGAGATTGAGATCTTAACATAACCCAATAAAAAGAATTATTAGTATATGAACCGAATGGCAAACTGTCTTGGACAGTGTCTTCATCTTAGAAATCGAATTGGGAGATAAGGAGACCTATTATTGACTGACATCAGAGCATAAGGTTTTCAATGTCACCTTTTCTTGAGCCAATATGTATGTTATCAATGACTTTAAACAAAAATGAATGATTGGTATGCATGCTAACATGTAAAGCCAATGCATTGTGAAGATATTTGTTTACAATGTCCCTTTGATGTCTTTAATATACGCCTTTTAAACATTTGATTGGTTTTCCCCACATAATAGGACGGACATGATTTACATGTGGCCAAGTAGACCACATTAGTTGTTGAACATGTAGCTTTCACATTGAATGTATAGATTCTTTTTTTTCTTGGGTGCTCAAAAGGCAGTGCAATGTCCACACTTAAAAGTTCCTTTGCGACCTATGATCTGATTCTTACTAAGGCCATCCTTGGTGCATAGGAGTCTTTTTAGATTTAGATGTTTTTAGTAACATGCCTGGGAAGCATGCTACTCTTGAGTAGGTAATGATTCCTCCATGTATTTTTTCTATGTAATTCTGTGTCCAATGTACCTACTTCATTGAGGATGATGTTAATATCTAGGAAACTAACAGCCTCGCGTGAGCAACTGGCTGTGAATGTTAGAAAAGAGGTGGTAGAATCAAGATAAGTATGGAATTGTGTAAACTGTTCAGTGTTTCCTTTCCATAAAATGAACAAGTCATCCACAAAGTGTCCATAATACAAGATATTGTCTTGCCAAGGATTGTTAGAGTTTCTTTTAGTCTTATTTTATATATTGATTACTACGTTTTTCATTTATCTGTATTGGAGCTTATTCTCCTCGGGCCTCTACTGAAAATGGACATTTATCCAGTTAGACTAGCCTGGTCAACAAATGTAAAATAAATAAAATAAAAGAACATGTTGCATGTCATGACATTAAATATAAAGAATATATGTATATATTTTACATATATTTTACATTGGTTTGCACGCATATGAATGTTTTCCAGAGTTACAGCAGGAATTCAGTTTTGGTCTATGGTTTCTGTTTTTTAGCCTGTAATGGGTTTACTACATATAAGGTTAGCTATCACTTTAAAGTGAATTAAATTATTTTATTTAATTGAATTTGAATTGCAATTGAATAATTACTAATTATGTTAATAGAGTAGTATATAAACTGAAAGATTTTTTGACTAAAGTGATTCTGAAGTGGTCTCCAGGTGGGAGATGAAAGCGCTTAATCCTTTGTATCCTGTATGTTGGAATAAAACTTTTTCGTGTTACACAGCCGTGGAGTTTGGAGTTTGGTTTTGCACTGTTGGATTTCCTGTGGTTTGCTTGCTGGACTTTGATGCTTTGTTTGCTGCTTTAAAAGTGTAAATTTATTATTTAAGATTAGCACTGCATTTTGTTTATTTGTTTCACTGAATATTACTTGAATATTGTGGTCTCTGTCCTTCTGCATTTAGTTTGCTAGAAGTGTGAAACGTGTAGTATTATTGTTTAAGATTAGTACTGCATTTTATTTATTTGTTTCATTGAATATTTTGGTCATTGTCATTCTGCAGTTAGTTTGCTAGAAGTGTGAAAAGTGTAGCTTTATTATTTTGGATTAGTACTGCATTTTATTTATTTATTTCATTGAAAATTCTTAAATATTGTGGTCTCTGTCTTTTTGCAGTTAGTTTGCTAGAAGTGTCAAAAGTGAAGCTTAATTATTTAAGATTAGTACTGCATTTTATTTATTTGTTTCATTTAATATTACTTGAATATTCTGGTCTCTGTCTTTCTGCAGTTAGTTTGCCTGAAGTGCAAAAATTGTACCTTTATTATTTAAGATTAGTACTGCATTTTATTTATCTGTTTCATTAAATAATACTTGAATATTGTGGTCTCTGTCTTTTTACAGTTAGTTTGCTAGAAGTGTGAAAAGTGTAGCTTTATTGATTAACATGATTACTGCATTTTATTTATTTGTTTCATTGAATATTACTTAAATATTGTGGTCTCTGTCATCTGGGCTCTGGGCTCATTGGAGGTTTTCTCTCTTCTTTTAAAAAATTGTGTTTACTCTTAGCCTGAGCATTTTACTGTTTGCCTTATATTCAGAGTTAGTCACATCTCTGTATATTAATTCTGTTCAACATCTTTGCCTGGCTGTTGTCTTCCTGCAAAAATCAACTGGACACACAAGCTGATTTAAGTATACTTCTCTCTGCACTTTATTGTTTAAGATTAGTATTTATTTGTTTTTTTCAATTAGTTTGCTAGAAGTGTGAAAAGTGTAGCTTTATTGTTTAACATTAGTAGTGAATTTTATTTATTTTTTTCATCAAATATTATTTGAATATTGCAGTCTCTGTCTTTCTCCTGTTAGTTTGCTAGAAGTGTGAAAAGTGTAGCTTTGTTATTTAACATAAGTACTGCATTTTATTAGTTTCATTGAATATTACTTGAATATTGTGGTCTTTGTCTTTCTGCAGTTAGTTTACTAAAGCATGAAAAGTGTATCCATCCTGGGCTCTTTGAAAGTTTTCTCTCTTTTTTTGAAGTTCTGTGTTAACTCTTAGCCTGAGGGTTTCCTGTTTGCTTTATAATCAGTATTAGTCACATCTCTGTAAATTAATTCTGCTAAATACCTGAGCTGTTTGCTGGCTGTTAGCTACTGGCAAAAATCAACTTTACACACAAACTGATTTAAGTATGCTTCTCTCTGCATTTTATTGTTTAAGATTAGTATTTATTTGTTTCATTGAATATTACTTGATTATTGTGGTTTCTGTTTTTCATCACTTAGTTTGCTAGAGGTATGAAAAATGTAGCTTTATTATTTAAGTTTAGTACTGCATTTTATTTATTTGTTTCATTGAATATTACTTGAATAGTGTGGTCTCTGTCTTTCTGCAATTAGTTTGCTAGAAGTGTGAAAAGTGTAGCCATCTAGGTTCATTGGAGGTTTCTCTCTTGTTTTGAAATTCTGTGTCAACTCTTAGCCTGGGGGTTCATGTTTGCCTTATAATTAGTGTGTGTCACATCCCTGTGTCACATCTGAGCTGTTGGCTGGCTGTGATCTACCTGTGAAAATCAGCTGCAGACACAAGCTGATTTAAGTATACTTCTCTCTGCACTTTATTGTTTAAGATTAGTCTTTCTTTCTTTCATTGAATATTACTTGAATATTGTGGTCTCTGTCTTTTTGCTGTTAGTTTGTTAGAAGTGTGAAAAGTGTAGCTTTATTGTTTAACATTAGTACTGCATTTTATTTATTTGTTTCATTGAATATTACTTGAATATTGTGGTCTCAGTCTTTCTCCTTTTAGTTTGCTAGAAGTGTGAAAAGTGTAGCTTTATTATTTAAGATTAGTACTGCATTTTATTAGTTTAATTGAATATTACTTGAATATTGTGGTCTTTGCCTTTCTGCAGTTAGTTTGCTAGAATTGAGAACAGTGTAGCCATCTGAACTCATTGGACATTTTCTCTCTTTTTTGAAGTTTTGTGTTAACTCTTAGCCTGGGGGTTCCTGTTTGCTTTATAATCAGTGTTAGTCACATATAGGTATATTAATTCTGCTCAACATCTGTGCTGTTTGCTGGCTGTTATCTACCTGCAAAAATCAACTTTACACACAGGCTGATTTAAGTATGCTTCTTGCCACATTTTACTATTTAAGATTAGTATTTATTTGTTTCATTGAATATTACTTTAATGTTGCGGTATCTGTCTTTCTGCAGTTTGTTTACTAGAAGTATGAAACGAGCAGGTTTATTATTTAAGATTAATACTGCATTTTATTTGTTTTATTGACTATTACTTGATATTGTGGTCTCTGTCTTTCTGCAGTTAGTTTGCTAAAAGTATGGAAAGTGTAGCTTTATTATTTAAGATTAGTAATGCATTTTATTTATTTGTTTCTTTGATTATTACTTGAATATTGTGGTCTCTGTCTTTCTGCAGTTAGGTTTCTAGAAGTGTGAAAAGTATAGATTTATTTAAGATTAGTATTGCATTTTATTTGTTTAATTGAATAGTACTTTAATATTGTGATCTCTGTCTTTCTGCACTTAGTTTGCTAGAAGTGTGAAACGTGTAGCCATCTGGGCTCATTCAAGGTGTTTTCTCCTCTTTTGAAATTCTCTCTTAACTCTTAGCCTGGGGGGTCCTGTTTGCCTTATAATCAGTGTTAGAAACATCTGTGTATATTGATTCTGCTCAGCATCTGAGCTGTTGGCTGGCTGTCATCTACCTCCAAAAATCAACTGGACACACAAGCTGATTTAAGTATACTTCTCTCTGCACTTTATTGTTTAAGATCAGTATTTATTTCATTGAATACTAGAATATTATGGTGTCTGCCTTTCTGCAGTTACTTTACTAGAAGTGTGAAAAGTGTAGCTGTATTACTTAAGATTAGTACTGCATTTTATTTGTTTCAGTGAATATTGTGGTCTCTGTCTTTCTGCAATTAGTTTGCTAGAAGTGTGAAGAGTGTAGCTTTATTATTTAAGATTAATACTGCATTCTATTTCTTTTATTCAGTATTTCTTTAATATTGTGGTCTCTGTCTTTATGCAGTTAGTTTGCTAGAAGTGTGAAAAGTGTAGCCATCTGGGCTCCCATTTCATGTTTTTTCTCTTCTTTTGAAATTCTGTGTTAAGTCTTAGCCTGGGGGTTCCTGTTTGCCTTATAACCAGTGTTAGTCACATCTCTGTATATTAATTCTGCTCAGCATCTGTTCTGTTAGCTGGCTGTGCAGTACCTCCTAAAATCAACTGCACACACAAGCTTATTTAAGTATACTTTTCTCTGCACTTTATTGTTTAAGGTTAGAATTTATTTATTTCATTGTATATAACTCGAATATTGTGTTCTCTGCCTTCCGGCAGTTACTTTGCTTGAAGTGTCAAAAGTATAGCTTTATTATTTAAGATTATTATGCATTTTATTTGTTTCATTGCATATTGTGGTCTCTGCCTTTCTGCAGTTAGTTTGCTAGAACTGTGAAAAGTGTAGCTTTATTATTTAAGATTAGTACTGCATTTTATTTGTTTCATTGAATATTACTTTAAGATTGTGGTCTTTGTCCTAGGTTGATAGAAGTGTGAAAAGTATAGATTTATTTAAGACTACTATTGCATTTTATTTGTTTAATTGAATATTACTTTAATATTGTGGTCTCTGTCGTTCTGCAGTTAGTTTGCTAGAAGTGTGAAAAATGTGGCCTTATTATTTAAGATGAATACTGCATATGATTTCTTTTATTAAATATTACTTGAATATTGTGATCTCTGTCTTTCTGCACTTAGTTTGCTAGAAGTGTGAAACTTGTAGCCATCTGGGCTCATTCTAGGTTTTTTCTCCTCTTTTGAAATTCTCTCTTAACTCTTAGCCTGGGGGGGGGTCCTGTTTGCCTTATAATCAATGTTAGAAACATCTGTGTATATTGATTCTGCTCAGCATCTGAGCTGTTGGCTGGCTGTCATCTACCTCCAAAAATCAACTGGACACACAAGCTGATTTAAGTATACTTCTCTCTGCGCTTTATTGTTTAAGATCAGTATTTCTTTCTTTCATTGAATACTAGAATACTGTGGTGTCTGCCTTTCTGCAGTTACTTTGCTAGAAGTGTGAAAAGTGTAGCTGTATTACTTAAGATTAGTACTGCATTTTATTTGTTTCAATGAATATTGTGGTCTCTGTCTTTCTGCAATTAGTTTGCTAGAAGTGTGAAGAGTGTAGCTTTATTATTTAAGATTAGTACTGCATTTTATTTCTTTTATTCAATATTTCTTTAATATTGTGGTCTCTGTCTTTCTGCAGTTAGTTTGCTAGAAGTGCGAAAAGTGTAGCCATCTGGGCTCATTTCATGTTTTTTCTCCTTTTGAAATTCTGTGTTAACTGTTAGCCTGGGGGATTCCTGTTTGCCTTATAATCAGTGTTAGTCACATCTCTGTATATTAATTCTGCTCAGCATCTGAGCTGTTGGCTGGCTGTCATCTACCTCCTAAAATCAACCGGACACACAAGCTGATTTAAGTATACTTCTCTCTGCACTTTATTGTTTAAGATTAGTATTTATTTATTTCATTGTATATAACTCGAATATTGTGTTCTCTGCTTTCTGGCAGTTACTATGCTTGAAGTGTGAAAAGTGTAGCTTTATTATTTAAGATTATTACTGCATTTTATTTGTTTCATTGCTTATTGTGGTCTCTGCCTTTCTGCAATTAGTTTGTTAGAACTGTGAAAAGTGTAGCTTTATTATTTAAGATTAGTACTGCATTTTATTTGTTTCATTGAATATTACTTTAAGATTGTGGTCTTTGTCTTTCTGCAGTTAGATTGCTAAAAGTTTAAAAGGGCAGATTTGTTATTTAAGATTAGTGCTTTATTTTATTTATCTGTTTCACTGAATATTACTTGAATTCTGTGGTCTCTGTCTGCTGGCAGTTAGTTTGCAAGAAGTGTGAAGAGTGTAGTTTTATTATTTAAGATTAGTACTGCATTATATTTATTTGTTTCATTGAATATTACTTGAATATTGAGGTCTCTGTCTTTCTGCAGTAAGTTTGCTTTGCTAGAAGTGTGAAAAGTATAGATTTATTTTTTCTGATTAGTACTGCATTTTATTTGTCTCATTAAATATTACTTGAATATTGTGGTCTTTGTCATTCTGCAGTTAGTTTGCTAGAAGTGTAAAAAGTGCAATTTTTTATTTAAGATGCGTAGTGCACTTTATTTATTTGTTTCATTGAATATTATTTGAATATTGTGGTCTCTGTCTATTTCCAGTTAGTTTGCTATAAATGTAAAAAGTGCAGCTTTATTATTTAAGATTTGTACAGCATTTTTATGTATCTGTTTCATTTAATATTACTTGAACATTGTGGTCTCTGTCTTTCTGCAATTAGTTTGCTAAAAGTGGGAAATGTGTAGCTTTTTTATTTAAAAGTAGTAATGCATTTTATTTGTTTAATTGAATATTACTTGAATATTGTGGTCTCTGTCTTTCTACAGTTAGTTTGATAAAAGTGTAAAAAGGGCAGATTTATTATTTAAGATTAGTGCTGCATATTATTTATCTGTTTCACTGAATATTACTTGAATATTGTGGTCTCTGTCTTTCTGCAGTTAGTTTGCAAGACGTGAAGAGTTTAGCTTTATTATTTAAGATTAGTACTGCATTATATTTATTTGCTTCATTGAATAGTACTTGAATATATTGGTCTCTGTCTTTCTCCAGTTAGTTTGTTAAAAGTGTGAACATTGTAGCTTTATTATTTAAGATGCATACTGCACTTTATTTCTTTCATTGAATATTACTTGAATATTGTGGTCTCTGTCTTTTTGCAGTTAGTTTGCTAGAAGTATAAAAAGTGCAGCTTTATTATTTAAGATTAGTACTGCATTATATTTATTTGCTTCATTGAATATTACTTGAATATTGTGGTCTCTGTCTTTCTGCAGTTGGTTTGCTAAACATGTAAAAAGGGCAAATTTATTATATAAGATTAGTGCTACATTTTATTTATCTGTTTCACTGAATATTACTTGAATACTGTGGTATCTGTTTTTCTACAGTTAGTTTGCTAGAAGTGTGAAAAGTGTAACTTGATTTTTTAAGATTAGTACTGCATTTTATTTGTTTCATTAAATATTACTTCAATATTGTGGTCTGTCTTTCTGCAGTTAGTTTCCTAGAAGTGTGAAAAGTGTAGCTTTATTATTTAAGATCAGTATGGCATTTTATTTATTTGTTTCATTGAATATTACTTGCATATTTTGGTCTCTGTCTTTCTGCAGTTAGTTTGCTAGAAGTGTGAAAAGTATAGCTTTATTATTTAAGATTACTACTGCACTTCATTTTTTTTCTTTGATTATTACTTGAATATTGTGGTTGCTGTCTTTCTGCTGTTAGTTTGCTAGAAGTGTGAAAAGTGTAGCTTTATTATTTAAGATTAATATTGCATCCTGTTTGTTTATTTGAATATTACTTGAATATTGTGGTCTTTGTCTTTCTGCAGTTACTTTTCTAGAAGTGTGAAAAGTGTATCCATCTGGGCTTGTTGGAGGTTTTCTCTCTTCTTTTGAAATTCTGTGTTAAGTCTTATCCTGGGTTTTTCTTTTTGCCTTGTAATCAGTGTTAGTCACATGTCTCATTATTAATTCTGCTCAACATCTGAACTGTTGGTTGGCTGTTATCTACCTGCAAAAATTAACTAAGTATACAAGCTAATTTAAATACACTTCTCTCTGCACTTTATTGTTTAATATTAGTATTTATTTGTTTCATTGAATTTTATATGAATGATTTGGTCTCTAGCTTTCTTTGGTAGAAGTGTGAAAAGTGTAGATTTATTATTTAAGATTAGCACTGCATTTTATTTATTTGTTTCATTGAAAATTACTTGAATATTATGGTCTCTGTATTTAGTTTGCTAGAAGTGTGAAAAGTCCCGCATTATTCTTTAAGATTAGTACTGCATTTTATTTATTTGTTTCATTGAATATTACTTGAATATTGTGGTCTCTGTATTTCTGCAGTTAGTTTGCTAGAAGTGTGAAAAGTGTAGCTTTATTATTTAACATTACTACTGCACTTTATTTTTTTCTGTGAATAGTACTTGAATATTGTGGTCACTGTCTTTCTGCTGTTAGTTTGCTAGAAGTGTGAAAAGTGTAGCTTTATTATTTAAGATTAATACTGCATTTTATTAGTTTCCTTGAATATTATGGTCTTTGTCTTTCTGCAGTTTGTTAGAAGTGTGAAAAGTGCAACCATCAGGGTTCATTTGAAGTTTCTCTATTCTTTTGAAATTCTCTGTCAACTTTTAGCCTGGGGGTTTCCTGTTTGCCTTATACTCAGTTGTAGTCACATCTCTGTATATTAACTCTGCTGAACAGCTGAGCTGTTGACTTGCTGTGATCTACCTGAAAAAAAATCAACTGGAGACACAACCTGATTTAAGTATACTTCTCTCTGCAAGTGTGAAACGTGTAGCTTTATTATTTAAGATTAGTACTGCATTTTATTAGTTTCTTTGAATATTACTTGAATATTGTGGTCTTCGTCTTTCTACAGTTTGCTAGAAGTGTGAAAAGTGTAGCCATCTGGGCTCATTGGGCATTTTTTCTCTTTTTTGAAGTTTTGTGTTAACTCTTAGCCTAGTGGGTTTCCTGTTTGCCTTATTATCATGCCTCATTAGAGTGTTAGTCACATATCTATATATTAATTCTGTTCAACATTGCTGGATTTCATCTACCTCCAAAAATCAACTGGACACACAAGCTGATTTAAGTATACTTCTTTCTGCACTTTTCTCTTTAAGATTACTATTTATTTGTTTCATTGAATATTACTTGAATATTGTGGTCTCTGCCTTTCTGCAGTTACTTAGCTGGAAGTCTGAAAAGTGTAGTTTTATTACTTAAGATTAGTACTGCATTTTATTTGTTTCACTGAATATTGTGGTCCCTGTCTTTCTGCAAATAGTTTGCTAGAAGTGTGAAAAGTGTAGCTTTATTATTTAAGATTAGTACTGCATTTCATTTATTTGCTTTTTTGAATATTACTTGAATATTGTGTTCTCTGTCTTTCTGCAGCTAGTTTGCTAGAACTGTAAAAAAGTGTAGCATTATTATTTAAGATTAGTATTGCAATTGATTTGTTTAATTGAATATTACTTGAATATTGTGGTCTCTGTCTTTCTGTAGTTTGCTGGAAGTGTGAAAAGTGTAGCTTTATTATTTAAGAACAGGACTACATTGTATTTATTAGTTTAATTGAATATTACTTGAATATTGTGGTCTCTGGCTTTTTCCTGTTAGTTTGCCAGAAGTGTGAAAAGTGTAGCTTTATTATGTAATATTATTACTGCATTTTATTAGTTTCATTGAATATTACTTGAATATTATGGTCTTTGTCGTTCTTCAGTTAATTTGCTAAAGTGTGAAAAATGTATCCATCTGGGCTCATTGGAGATTTTCTCTCATTTTTTGAAGTTTTGTTTTAACTCTTAGCCTGGGGGTTTTCTGTTTGCCTTATAATCAGTGTTAGTCACATATCTCTATATTAATTCTGCTCAACATCTGAGCTTTTCTACTGGCTGTTATTTACCTGCAAAAATCAACTAGATAGTTAGTTTGCTAGAAGTGTGAAATGTGTAGCCATCCAGGCTCACTGGAGGTTTTCTCACTTCTTTTGAAATTCTGTGTCAACTCTTAACCTTGGGCTTTCCTGTTTGCTTTATAATCAGTGTTAGTCACATCTATGTATATTAATTCTGCTCAACATCTGAACTGCTGGCTGGCTGTGATCTGCCTGCGAAAGTCAACTGTAGACACAAGCTGATTTAAGTATACTTCTCTCTGCACTTTATTGTTTAAGATTAGTATTTAGTTGTTTCATTGAATATTACTTGAATGTTGTGGTCTCTGTGTTTCTGCACTTAATTTCCTAGAAATATGAAAAGTGTAGTTTTATTTTTTTAAATTAGTACTGCATTTTATTAATTTCTTTCACTGACTGTCTTTCTGCAGTTAGTTTGCTAGAAGTGCAAAAAGTGTAGCATTATTGTTTAACATTAGTACTGCATTTTATTTATTTGTTTGGAATGTTGTGGTCTCTGTCTTTCTGCTAGAAGTGTGAAAAGTGTAGTTTTATTATTTAAGATTAGTACTGCATTTTATTTGTTTTATTGAATAATACTTGAATATTGTGCTCTTTGTATTTCTGCAGTTAGTTAGCTAGAAGTTTCAAAAGTGTAGCTATCTGGGCTCATTGGAGGTTTTCTCTCTTCTTTTGAAATTTTGTGTTAACCCTTAGCTTGGCTGTCTCCTATTTGCCTTATAATCAGTTTTATCACATCTCTGTATATTAATTCTGCTCAACATCTGAGCTTTTGGCTGTTCATTATCTACCTGCAAAAATCAACTGGACACACAAGCTGATTTGAGTATACTTCTCTCTACACTTTATTGTTTAAGATTAGTATTCACTTCTTTCATTGAATATTACTTGACTATTTTGGTCTCTGTCTTCCTTCACTTAATTTGCTAGAAGTGTGAAAAATGTAGCTTTATTATTAGTACTGCATTTTATTTATTTGGTTCATTGAATATTATTTGAATATTGTGGTCTCTGTCGTTCTGCAGTTAGTTTGCTAGAAATGTGAAAAGTATAACTTTATTATTTAAGATTATTGCTACATTTTATTTGCTTCATTGAATATCACTTAAATATTCCCTATTCTTTGTTAAGTTCTGTGTGTTAACTGCTGCACAACGCCTCTTAGCATGTTTGCACAGTGCTCAACAGGATTAATAGAATGTATCCATTTTAAATTGTTGACTGCCTGCATCCTGTCTGCCGGTGTTCTGTCTGCTTCCTGTGTAGGCCACTAGTCCAGGTTTGTGCACTGGTAAATGCCACACAAATGAGATAAACACAGCTAAACCTGACATTCATTGTGTTCCTCCATTTTCCTTGTTTGAGCTAAGCCACGCACCTCACATTGGTATTAAAAATATATAAACTGGGAAATTAAATAAAAAAAAATAAATCTATTAACGAACCCTACAAAATGCATGTTGGTACACATAAAATATTTATACACAAGTCTGGATTTGAATTCTCACTCTATTGAACCTTCAAAACACAGTAAGGGTGTCTTATCCCTCTTTGCCACACAAACACCTTTGCAGCAGAGCACTAAAATCATTGTGCATACAACCAACTGCAGCATCATCCACAGTACTAACAAAATATATGACAGTGGTTTGTAGGTGAATTAATTTCAGAAGTAGTGCACCGAGTGATCACACAACCATTTTATTGCTTGCATAAATGCAGCTCTGTCTTATCTCTCTGTGTTTGTTGCTTATTCTTGTCTTATCTGACCAGTTATCTGAGACATGCAGCCTGTAAGGCATTCTAAATCATTGTCCTTAAAATGTATGAGGATATTGAATTACAGTAATATACAGCTGTGAAAAAATGAAGGGAAGGTTGGATGTTACTGAACGGAAACTGTGAAATGGTGCTGCTTACTTACATTTAAAACCTTGATATAATTCCTGTTACACCCACTGGAGGTAGGGGAGTCTGAATTCTTGTTGTGTTTTCCTTCTCCCTATCAGTAATAATTCACAGTTGCAATCCATTAGCAACAAACACTGATGGAGTGCCTGCACTATGTTTACATTTGCTACATGGAGCCAGGTATTTGGGATTCAGCAATTCTAATGAGTTTCTTACTCATCTGAATCTTCACCATGCTGACAGCCTTGAATCTATACTATAAAAATGAAACCATGTTGCTAGCTGATTGGCAACAATCTTACCTTTGATCACCATGTCTCCACAGTGGTAAGAAGGGCATTCTGTATTGCTTATCTCATAGGTAAGGGTATTTGCCTCCAGAAAGAAAGAAGTTATAACTTTCCTGTACTCTTCCCTCATCAGGCCAACAAGTGAGTACAATTTTCCTTGTGGAATGTACTTTCCAAGCACCTGCAGCAATTGGAGAGACCACAGAGGTTTCTCACAGGGAAACTTTAAGGTCTTCAGCACCTGTCCTATGTGGATCATCTGAAATCACTGTTACTTTATTCTGTTTCATTCAGACTACTCAGGCAAAATATCTACCTTGCATATAAGCCAATCTCTCACCCTGCTTTATTGGAAATGCTGCATTTCTGCAAGTGAAAGTCTGCTGACTTTGAGGGAACATGGGCAAAATTATTGGTTAGGCTTATAAGGGCCTCCAGGCCAACAGCCTAGTATCATCCTATGATCCTAAGCAAACCTGAATGTGAGTAGTCTTCTTTATGTGGATAACACAGAAGAAGGTATTATTTTGAGATTTATCTGCAAAGAAGACTATTGAACTTAATAAGTGTGCTTGCATTTTTCAGCTATATAGTGGATATGCTGAAATGTCAGTAAGAAAAATCTGTATATGTATACAGATATATATGTTTATATATATATGTGTGTGTGTGTGTGTGTGTGTGTGTGTGTGCAAATGCTACTTTTATCTGTATGCATTTCTTAGAAGTGCACCGATGGCAAAGGCATGTTTCTCAGGGCATTTTACTTTCTCAGATGCACAGCCTTATTAACTGTCATCACAAGTGCTAATGTTACAACTGTTTTTCTGTTTACACTCTTCTATTGTTATTCCATAAAATGTAAATGTCCTATATTATGAATGACACAGGTGGGTTAGCCATAGATGATGGCCAGTACACACCTCTATGGGAGTGTTGGCCACAGGTAGATATGATCGGCAATTGCATAAAATGGAATGTTCTGTGGTAAATATGTACATATGTTTCAGGAGCAATTTATTTGATAGCACTTTTAGTGTTTCACTGATGGTTTGTTAGCAAAATGTGAGATTTGCCTGTTTTGGGGGTTGGGGAGGCAAGTTGCATTTCTGTTTTGGCACAAACAAGATTTGCTATTGTTACTCTCCTTGTTTTGGATCCAACCTTGCTTTGTGTGTCATTGTACTATGTTACTACCACACAATTCCTTTTTTAAATATTTGAATATCTTGACTGCTTTATGTTTCTCCAGTGGATGATAGTGAAATATTCCTTTTATCTGTTATATCAAAGCAGGACTTTTATTTATGTGATACTTATGTGTATTATCCTTCTTTTGTGTTTCATGTCACCTAGGACTGTGGCACCCAATCATTCCAATCCCCTGCAAATTCCCCTGAGAATGGTGTCATTGTAGAAGCATTTAGGCAACATGCTGCCTTTTTGCTTGAGAAGGAACATGGGGATATGTCTGACAAAATGCATTTTTGGCAGTAGATAATGGCTGATGTGAAAGCATTAGGTGACCACAGTAGGACATATGATCAGGTGCACCACAGGGCCACTGACATGATTTAATTGGCCTGGAGGAGAGCAGATTCAGTGGCCCATGAAAGGATGGCTACCCGGGGGGGGGGGGCTGCTATAGAACAACCACTGACACCAAATGAAAAGTTCCCGTCCACTGTCAGGGATCCAGAGAGCTCAGTGGAAAGTGCACAACAGCATGATATTGATGTTGGTGCTGCTGTTTCAGGGAGGACAAGTATGTCCCAGGAGGAGTTTCCACGTAGGCTTACCTATCTCAATTGTTAAATACTTTGTGTATACTAAATGTGGGGGAGAGTAGTTGTAGCTTGATGCTGTTAACAACACATTCTGGTTGATTACACGTGGGCTTGGGGTGGACATATCATCCAAGTTCTTGTTAAAAGTATCGTTAAAGGACATATAAAGGACAATATGTTTTATCCCCCTGTGTTACTGTTTATTGTGATGATGGTGTCCTTACCTTTTGCTTAACTTCTTCTAGGACCATCCAGCACAAAGTATAAAATCTTATAGATAAATGACTAATTTACATAATTAGAAACTTTGCTGAAGTTTTACAAATAATTGCCTGTCAAAAACCTTGGAGATATATTCACTTGTTAAAATGAGCAACTCAAAGAATTCTCACCAGGATGCTGCCTTAAAGAAAGAACTACAACAGATTGCATCTACCCTGCAGGAGTTGTCTTTTAATATGGATGATTTTAAAGAGAACCTGGAAAATCTTAAAACAAGCAGTCAAAAACAGGCTGACACCCTCAAGGAAATGCTACAACACCAGACAAGGATAACAGGAATAGAGGTTTCTCTAAATGACTTAGAAAACAGACTTAAGGAAGAGGAAACACAGGAAGAACTGCTTCTTAAACAAAACACTTGGTTGGTTAATAAAGTAGATGGCTTGGAAAACAGGGAGAGGAGAAATAACATCAGGATTTTCGCATTACCTGAAAACACAGAAGGTGAGGATATTATTTCCTTTTTATCAAGCTGGATCCCTGACTGTTTAAATTTAAAAGAAGGACTTTCCTTTGGCATTGGAAGGGAACACAGAGCTCTTGGGAAACTGGCCACTAACTCAAACTCTCCCCCTAGGTCAATAATTATCAAATTTCTTTCATACCTGGACAAGGAACTGGTTTTAAGATCTGCTTGGAGGAAGGCACCTCTAAAATATAAACAGAGCCTGACAAGATTTGATAATGACTATTCATCTAGAATAATGGAACAAAGGAAAAAAAGTGTGGCCAATGATAAAGTTTCTGAAACAAAATAACATTAAGGCACAACTTGCATATCCAGCTAAGGTAAGAATACTGTATGCCAACAAGATGAGGACTTTTATTGACTTAGAGGAAGCCTCTTCATTTAGTAAAACTAATAATGTGATTACTTTACCAAAAGATATGGATTGGATGTCACCTTCTCTCAAGAGAACAAAAGAAACAAATGTCTGGACAGATGTCAAAAAGAAGCAAAAGACTGATACTGTTACAGCCAAATCTCTCAAAGCATCTACTATGATATGAATTGTTTTAACATTACTTTAAAGGACCAATTTTACTGCTTGGAATTTTAAAACAAAGGTAACTAACTACTGGAATCTTTATCTATATTTTTTGAAAATAGATGATACATGAGAGTTTTCACATTACCTCAAGTATGTAAAACAGGGTACTTTTCTTTCACAGAAGGAGGGTTATATAGCATATAAAATATTTTTACTGTAAATCAACATACATAGTATATGTGTATTTTCTCTTAATTTTCTCTTATTTCTCTCTTCTCTCATTATTTATTTTAACTGCATCTTATCTCCATTTCTAAATTCTCTCCTATTTACTATACTAATATAGTCTGTATATATTTAATAACTCACTATCTATACACAGATAAATAATAGTCTAAAATAATCTAGTTTTAAGGTAGACTAATTGGAATAGTGAACTTAATTATTACAATATTGATTAGATTAATGATAGATAATATCATTAATCTAATAAATATGCTTATTGGGATTGGGGACATATTCATGATTAACTCTGAAATGTTCCATTCATGTATATATGTCTTTTGAATTATTTATTTTTAGTATTAACAAATACATAAAAAAGGAGGGAAAATGTACTGTTGGTTAAGAGAAGTGAAGCTTTCTTCACATTCTTTTTGCGTTGCCATAGCAATAGTAAACAATTGCTGCAGTTTCTAAGGACACTGTGAATCTGCGAAGTGTATTTAGCCTCACAGATAATAAGAAAAAGTAATGTTTAGTTATTAAAATGAAAAACAACCTAAATAAGGTGAAATAAATACATAATAGGATTATTTGTAAATATTTTATGATTTATCCTCATTACATATTCCTGGAAACACAACTGAAATGTTCCCAAATTACATGTGCACTGAAATGTAGCTGCTTGATTAAAAAGTATT
Source organism: Protopterus annectens (assembly GCF_019279795.1). Taxonomy (NCBI): domain Eukaryota; kingdom Metazoa; phylum Chordata; order Ceratodontiformes; family Protopteridae; genus Protopterus; species Protopterus annectens. The sequence goes on along the minus strand of NC_056731.1, from coordinate 505,843,575 downwards.
ACTCACTTTAACATGCTGATTTCACAAGCTGTCTGCACTGTAAAAGTTACATTTTATATATTACTTGAAATTGTCTGTCTCTAGAGCATATGAAAAGATACATATTACTTTTTGCAACATGTTATCTTTGCAGTTACCTCACACTCTGTACAAACTCACTTGGTAACTCATAGCTATTCATGTAAAATATCAGTTTAAATATTAAATGTGCTTTTGAAATGCTATTGACATTTTGACAAAATGTAATTTGAACTGTAAAATGAATGACTTGAAAGAAGTGAAGTAATGCATAGATTTCAAAGACAGTTCTTGACAATACAGTAAAAGTAAAAATAAATATTCACAAGGAAGTATTGAAATGTCTTAGTCTTCCAGTTAAAATGTCAACATTTTGCAATATCAGAAAGTTTGAAGAGCTAGGAAATTACTATTCTTTGCTTTATAATGATTATTAGATAGATGTTAGACTCTCGTATGAAATGTGACATATGTTTATGAGGAAAGGACACAATTACTCACATTGGACTACACATTACTGGAAACCCAACTGAAATGTCCCCAAATTACTTGTGAATTTAAATGAAACTGCCTGATTAATAAGCATAATTTACTTTAACAACCTGAATCCATAAGCTATCTGCTGTATATATATGCTACATTATATATGTCACTTGCATATGACAGTCTCTAGAGCACACGAAAAAAATACATATTATTTTTGCAACATGCTATATTTGCACTAATCATACATTCTAAACAAAATCAATAGGCAACTGACAAGTTATTTATTTGAAACTTCAGTCTAAATATTAATTGTGCCCTTGAAATATTGTTGCCATTCTGACAAAACAAAACCTGAATTGAAAAAGGAATGATTTGAAGAAGTGAAGTACTGTACAGATTTCAAAGACAGTTATTGACACTACAATATAAGTAGAAATGTATACATGCAAGGAAAAATTGAAATGCTTTATACTTTTAGTTAAAATAGCTTATTGTTAACTTTTTGCTTTATCAGAAAATTTAAAGAGCTAGGAAGTTATTTCTAATTTGTCTTTATAATGTTTACTAAAGTGATGTTAGTTACTGACTTGTTTAATGGATCATGTGCAAGACAGACTACTGAATGTTATTTCTGTTTACCTATGTTTGCTGAATTTATTTTATTAGTACTGATTTAAAACAAGGGAAAGAAAGGGAAGGGAAATCTCTGTTTTTGGTCAAGGGAGGAGAGGCTTAAGAGTATTCTAACTGCCCCGAGAACTCTCTAAGATGCGTATTTATTTGGCAAGACCCTTAGCTGGTACAAAAACAAAGTTAAAGAGTGGGAATCTGAATAATTAGACTTGCAAACCAGACTCTTGACAGCAAAAGCTAAAATAAAATTAGAATTGTTCAGAAGTAAAAAAAGAAATAGAGCAATTAAATAAAAATATAATGAAATTCTAACACACAAAACTTGTCTAGCCTTAGAAAAATTAAAAATAAACGCATTAGCCACCTCCCCCAGATATCTACATAACTTATCTACAAGAATTAAAATACAATCTAAAGCAAATAACATTAGTAGTATATATCATGAAAAGAAAGAGGAAAAAGTATCAGATATAGGAGACATCCTTGAAGCATTTTGGTTCCATTATATGGAACACTTCAAAAAAGAAGATTTAGATACCAACCAAATAAACTTAGATACAAACCTTATCCATATAAAAAAATTCCCAAAAACTTAACTAGACCTACAAAAACCTATAATCTACAAATAAATTGCTGACAAGATAAAAGAAAGTAAATTTAACAAAGCTCCAGGGATAGATGGTATAATTACGGAAATTTACAAACTCTTCCCTTCAACAGTAATTTCCCTTTTTCATAAAACTTTGCTAGAAGTTCTGTCAGAAACAAAAATACCACCCTCATGGAAATATTCTCTCATAACACCAGTTCTAAAAGATAGTAAACCATCAGACCTCATACAGACCTATATCATTACTATATAATGATTACAAAATATTCATGTCAATACTAGCTAACATAATGAAAATCTCACTTTCAAAGACAATTAATAATGATCAAACTGCATTTTTATATAACAGGTACACACATAATATTAAAAGGATACTTACTCTTATAGATTATGTGAATAAAGAAGATAGAGAAACACTTGTAATTGGATTAGACAAAGAAAAAGCCTTTGATTCCCTCAACTGGGAATATCTATTTAAAACTTTAGCATTATTTGAATTTCCTCCTCCCCTCATCTTATTACTAAAAAACATATATATTAATAACTTAGCCTACATTAAATTAGGTCCTCTCACCTCAGAATCTATCCATATAACAAAAGATACTAAACAAGGATGCCCCATTTCTCCTATTTTATTTGCTGTGGCTATAGAAATACTTGCAGAAATAATACACAATAATCCAAGAATAAAAGGAATAGAAGTCTATGACCAGTACATATCTAAAAGAATGCTTTTTGCTGATGGTATTTTATTAACCCTATCAAACTCCAGAGTCATTAGGAGAGCTAGAAGAAGTAATGGAGAAATTTTATAAGATTTCAGGTCTACACTTTAAAAGATCAAAACCAAAATTTCTATTTTTAAACAAGAAAAATGAACTACAAGTTACAGATTAATCCATCAAAGGAAAACAAGAACTTACGCTAAATTATTTAGGAAAAGTGTTATGCAAAAATATAAACGAAACAATATTAATAAATTATAAAAACATTATTGAAACAATAAAAGTATATATAGAAAAGTGGAACAAAATTATATTAACTTTTGAAGACAGATTGCAATTAATAAAAAAATAATTGCCAAAAATACTATATGTAGCATTAGCAATACTGTTAATTCCTGAAAGATGCATTGTTAAAGAAATAAACTTATGTTTAATAAAATTTTTATGTTATCCCAAAAAGAATAGAGTTGCTTTAGCTCATCAAATTAGACCCTGGAAACAAGGAGGATTGAACTTCCCAGAAATAGAAAAAGAAATATATAAAAGCATATGTGCTTAAAACTACAATAAAGATAAACCCAAATTATTTTGCCAACTGGAAAGAATTAATGGCTATATTAACAAATTAATTTAATCTGTTAAAAACATTTTTAATAGTAGACAAATCAGACAAACCCTGGTACATTCTATGCATAAGTATATGATATAATATAACAAAACCTTCTGAAACAACACTGATTAATCATTACATCAATTCCTTTAGGAAAATTATCAATGCAAACATAGATCTAAAACTTTGGTTTGACCTTTTAACCCCATTTACTATCACTAAGAACTTTCCTCACAAAATATATAGGGAAACAACCTCCTGGGAACAAAATAGATTCTTATGCTGGTTTCAATGTGTAAATAAATTAAATGTTTTAGATATACACATGATAAAAACTGCTTACAATATTCGAACACAGGACTGACTGGTTAACCTTACAAAGCATTCTAATGTACACTCAAGATTTATGCAGCTGAATTAATTCCTCATTTAAAGATATTCCAAATCTAATAAGTTTTCTGTATGAATTTATATATAATAGTTGTGAAAAGAAAAATTCCATTTCAAATCTATATAAAGAGTTAATAACATATAAAACAATTCCCAAACCATCATACTGACAGTTCTTAACAAAAGGTCAGTCATTGCAGTTAACAGAAGAAATTAAAACTAACATCTTACTATCTAACACACAGTACTGGAAAATATTTAACTGGAAATGCTTACATAGAGCATTTTTAACACCAGATAGAATTAAAAAGATTTGTACTACTACAAATGTTTTTTGCTGGAGGTATGAAAAGTCAAATAAAGCAGACTGAATTCATATTTTTTATGACTGTAATAAAATTAAATCATATTGGAATGGAATCAATCATTTTTTACAAGCTTTATTTAATGAATCCTTTACCTTAACTAAAGTATTGATAATTCTAAATGTAAATGAAGGTCCCTACCTGAATAAGAGAAATATTTATTTGTTATGGACAATACTTGCTATATCTAGGAAATGTGTAACCAGAAGGTGGAATTCAAATACTTCCCCGACCTTGGAAGAACTCTACACTTTACTGAAGACAGCTGCATTGATGGAAATTAAAATAAAAAAACTACAAATGTATCGTAGGCCATTGGTAAATAATCCTTGGAAGATAGTTATATCTTTGGACACTCTGCAGTAATCAATATTGTATCTCTGATAACTGATCTGTTAATTCTATATTTAATAACATACCGTGTATATAATTGAAAATCAGGCTATTTTAAATATTGTATATAGTTGTTTAAAGTGAATATGATGTAAATGTTATTTTAACTGAAAATAAAAAAAATATTCGAGAAAAAAAGGCACTAAGGTAGAGGATAAAAAAAGGCAGGGTTGGAAAAGAGGCAGAAATATAATCATAAAAGAATGAGAAATTGTCAGAACCTGGAAGCTGTAACTATAAACACTACTATTTTTATTTCCTTAGTCTAAAGGTGGTCTAGTTTACAGTGGCTTAGAGAAACAACATGCAGACATATATTTGTTACAAAATTTGAGAAATATGGCTCCTTTAGACAAACAGGTAGTTAACAGAAATTTAAGAACACACAGTTTTTGGTCTCTAAGGAATGAAACTTGATCTGTGTTGACAGTCTTGACTTGAAGAAAGCAATTTATATTATAGTTGTTAGCAGTAGTACCATGATGACGTAGTTATAGATTTTGAGATTACAGGTTACAGCATGAGGTTTTGTAATGCATAAATTTATGCAAAATCATGTTAGACAACTGTGGTGGGATTATATCAGTCTGTAGTTACCAGCAACTTTTTTATATTATGCAGAGAGGATTTTACTTTCACTTTCTTAAAAACAAAGAGGAGAAAAGGCAGACAGTTGGAAGAAAGATACATTTAGTTACATTTAGTTATGCAAGTCTTTAATTAATGATTTTGCCTCAAAATCATGTGGTTCTGTGTGATATTCTTGAAGAAGTAGGGATATTAAACATAGATGTATTTAAATTCTGTTTCTATAATTTTATTTAATTTTGATCATTCTTGCATCATAGAACAGTAGTGGCAATGACAGAAATTTCTGGAGTTCCTGAATCAATGGTTATTTTCTTTTTCAAAATGAGACCAGAATATTGTTTGGAAAAGGAATGTATTATTAGACAGACTTTGGGAAGGAGATTTTTGATTTCTGTTGGGCTTATAAGCAATGGAGTAAATAGTCTTCATGGATTAATTAAACATTTTAAAGAATATAGTTTGAGGCGGATGAAAATTAAATTTGAAAACTTGAGGGAACTTGTTAAATTGGTAGAGTACATACATTCATCCAGGATTTCTGTGAGAGTGATTTTGGCATAGAGGACTTATTCATAATTATGAATACAAAAAGTTCAACACTCTGTTTGGAAAGGTGGTGTTTCACTTTTTTTTTACTGTTAGGAAAGAGGTCTGAGGGAAGAATGGAAGTTTATATATATATATATATATATATATATATATATATATATATATATATATATATACACACAAGAAGGAAGTAAATATATTAGATATAGGAGTTAAAAGCAGAAATGAATGTTTTTATATGAAGAAATTACCCCCAGCTTCAGATACACTTTTGATGGTTTGCCAAATGAATCCATTAGTGAGAAGGAGAGTACCAAATTAGTTGATCATTTTTTTTATTTGAATTATAGTTGGAGTTGCACAAAGTGCAGGGTAAAACTATCCCAGGGATTGGTGTTATCCCTTATAAGTATTATCAAGCATTCACAGAGAGGCAAATGACAGTCTTGATTATTATTTAATGAATGGGTTTTAAATAGTTTGGAAGATGAAGTAGTTGTAAGTGATGCTTGTAATATCATAATTATTATAGAAGGAGAAGGATAAAAAATTAGATGACTGGTGTCCAATTGTGTTATTTAATTGTGACTTAATGAATTTCAGTAATGTAGAAATTTTCTGTGGTCACGTGCACAAGGTTTAGTAGGTCATTTTTGGCTCTTATAATATGGCTGGTTAACATGGGTTGAGTTTATATGAGATCAGGACAGACATTTGATTAAGGAATCTAAATCTTGATAGAGCATACGATAATGTTTTCTATGGATATTAATAAATAGGAACATCAGTTTTAAGGTGAGTAAGTGGTTCCCATTATATTGGGTGGCAAAAATTAAGTCAATGATTAATGATTTTTTTGTGGGAAGTACACACAGGGCCCAATCCCTAAGTCCTATTTTATTTGCTCCTTGCAGTTTTGTACTATTGTAGTATGGAAATAACTTTTTTATACAGATACATTTTTGTACAATACCTTGATATGTTCATCTCTCAAATGGCTCTCTTCTTGGTCTCCTTTTCTCCTAGTTAAAATGGGTGTTCCTCAAGGCTCTCCTGTTGGTCCACTGCTCTTTAACACTTTCATGAATGACCTAAATACCTCTTTTCAACGAGATTGTCTTATTCAGTATGAAGATAACTGAACTCTCATCTGCTCATCTGACAGCCCACTACAACTGCAATCCAGGAAACAAAATGCCTTTAACTTAGTTGAACTGTGGCTATATCAAAACTAACTTTTACTTAATCCCAAAAAGACAGCTACTGTTTTTCCAATGTCCCATGCCAATGCTAAAGTTAACTTCCACATTACCTCTTTAAACAATACAGCTACTAAAGCAGATACCTACACCAAATTGATTGGAGTTACCATAGACAACAACTTAAAGTTTGATCTTCACATGAAAAACTGTATATAACTGTATAACTTATCAGAAACTAAGTCTACTGTATAGGACACAAATTCCTTACACCTTATTGTAGAATCACTCTAGCTAATACTTATTTTTTACCCTGTCTTCTCTATGACTCAGCTTTTTTGACTACCATCCAGATCTTAAATCACAGCTGGAACAATGCAGTAATAAGATAGCTAGATTTGTAGCTAACCTTACACATAAAGCTCATCATTGCTCTGCATTACATGTTGCCACTGGTTAGAACTCCCATATCAACTAGCCCATATGAAACATCTTTTAACTCATAAAGCACTATATAACCCCTATACCTGCCTTTCTATTTCTTTAGTACTTCATCACTATCACTGTCTGCACTCTCAAGACAAAAGCTTGCTTGAAGCTCCATAATATGAAGTACATTACATAGTGGAAATAAAAACAAACTAAGCAACTTTTACATACAAAATAGCAGAAACTAAACAAAAGTTAAACAGCAGGTTAGAGAAAGATGTAAAGCATATTTACATGTTTAGTGGTTGAGAACAGTAGTACAAGGTTAAATTAATACAGAGGTTTAAATCATCTGAGAACAATATAGAAGTAACATTAGCATGGATAAGATTATTTATGCATGAACATTAGAATAAGTTAAATTAATACAGAGATTTAAATCCTCTGAGAGTGGTATAAAGGTAGATATGTTTGTATATGATTGTCGCATTTAATCATCTTTTTTTATTTTTACATCATTCTCCTTCTTCTGATAACCTGATCCCATCTTTCTAAAGCTAGCTGCTGACTCAATAGTTTACCCTATCTCTATATTCATCAATATGGCGTCCAAGAATATATAGTCCCACATATCTGAAAAACATTTTCTACCATTCCATTACATAAAGGAGAAAGCTCTGACCCCTTCCAACTTCAGGCACTTTGCTATACTGTCCTCACTCTCTAAAATCCTTGAAAAATGTATACACATAGCTTCTTAACTATCTCATTCAAGAAAACCTTCTGGCATCAACCCAACATGGTTTTTGGCCCAACCATAGTACTGCTACCACTCTTTTATCCCTTACACATACTGCAGCAGAAGCTAGAGACAAAAACAAACTCATCTCTTGCCCATCCTTGACCTCTCAAAAGCCTTTTGATAGGGGTTCTCACTGTACACGTCAATCAAAATTCACTGACCTCAAGTCTGTCTCCTTAAATGGTTCTCTAGCTACGTCTCCAAAAGGCAACAGTCTGTCCATTGGCAAACCTCCCTCTTCCCTTTCCTACCCATCCAAACAGGTGTTCCCTAGGGCTCCATTCTTGGTCCACTATTGTTCAACATATTTACTAATAACCTATGTATAGTTTGCAGTCACTCCACTTTTATTCAGTATGCAGACGATTCCACACTAATCTCTTCAGACAGTCTCTCTCAACTTCACACACTTACCTAAAGGTCATTCCATTCTTTTGAAAGATGGATTACAGAAAACCAACTCATGCTAAATCCCAATAAAACTAAACTTCCTTTTCTTCCTAAATCTCTAATCACAAATCTACCTTTACTATCACATCATTTAATAACACGACCATTAAAGTAGAATGTCACAAAGATCCTTTGTAGTATAATAGACACTCAATTAAAATTTTACCTCCACATTCATCAATGTATCAAAACACACACACACACACACACACACACACACACACACACACACACACACACACACACACACACACACACACACACACACACACACTCACTCGCAAAACTGGGTCAGCTTTACAGGAACAGAAACTTCCTCACTACAGACTCTAAACTTTCTCTAGCACAGGCATTCCTTCTTCCTAGCCTGCTTTATGCCTCTCCAGTCCTAACAAACTTGCAGTCTACTTTAATCTCCAAGCTTGAACAAACTTATAACAAACTGCAAGATTTGCCACAAACCAATCATACATCTGTCACTACCGCATTTTGCTATAGAAATTACACTGGCTAGAATTCCCTCATCAACTCTTTCTATCACAGCTTCACATAATACACTTGGTTCTCAACAAACCCACTACCTGCCCCTCCCTCTCTTCATTTGTATCCTTCTACACCCCAAAATGCTCTCTCCAAAGCTCTCACTGTTGAAGTGACACCCTGACCCCATGTGCAAAATGGGAAAAAAGGGGCTATGGATGGATAGATGGATGTAAAAGCCCAATAAAACCATCAGCAAAATTCTGTAGAAATACTCTGTATCCCAAGCCTGGAACAAACGTACACTCACTGTAAGAAGTATTATACACACATACAGCTTCAAAAAGGACCCAAAAGGCACCCTCTCAAACTCCTTGAACTGCTCCTGCAAGGTCCCTACATAAATTACCCCCTCTCCATCCATATCCTCAATAATAAGTTCTAAGCTACAGTATTTCACTGTTTTGCTACTCTGCCTCTATCAACTATGCAGGGTATAAACTTATGCTTTAATTTCTTGCTCCAATTTATGTATCTCATTACTTATCAAATTTGCTTCATGTTATGTTTTTATTGTCCGCTTGCAAGCTTTGTAATAACACATCTCAAAACTTATCCAATGTATATGTCAACTTTTGTATATTTTAAAATGTTTTGTGTAATGTAATGTTTCAAGCTTTATATATCTTATTTTATCTCTGTTAAAATAACTGTCATGTTCTGGAGCTCTTTTCTTCTGGTATTCATTGAAAATTACCTCATTCCAAGTTGGACTAACCCAGTTAACAAATGTCAAATAAATAAATATACATATACATACATATATATATATATATATATATATATATATATATATGGGTCTACTGCTTTTCATCGAATACCACGTATTCGAAAAAGAGCAGTAGACCACTCAGTTAAACAAAAGTGCACTTATTCAAAAGTGCACTTTCACAAACTCAGCTTCTATGAACAGATCACACCATAGTGTAGGACAGCAGGAAAACATGCTATGTCCTCCACTTAGGGTTAGGGCACGGGTCATGGTAAGGTCTCAGGACCCTCACATAGACCATAGTAGCTTCGGAAAGTGATTGGATTTCATTGTTTAGATGATTGCAAGCTAGTTCTTCCTATTGGTCGATGTTTAACTAATTTTAATACTGGAAGTCCATTATGAAGGAAACGAGTTCTACCTTGTGTCGAAAATGGGATATTCCTATTGGCTATAATAGCTTTTGAATCTGATGGATGTGCATGGAAACTGATTTAATGAAACTTATGTTCGGAAGCTAAAACATTCATTGGTCTGATGTTAAAGTAACTTTTATATAAATATAAGTGGAGTCCCATGTTTTTTAACGATCTGATGAAAATTATTTGAAAGCACTTATTTGTGAAAGAAAGGGAATTTTTACTGTGTTACTGTGTTGACTTTTAACTTTGGAGAAATTAAAATCTACTTTTAACAGAGTACCAGCATACATTTTGTGGCCAGCGTTGGTCTGCTTCAGCTTTTGTATCCAGATATACCACCAACATTGGTTGTTTTTCTGCCGTTGGTTTACACTTTTTTTTTTTCTTTTTGGCAGTTCAACTTTAGCAGTGGAAAGGTGTTCATCATTTTTCTCATCTCCACAATTATACTATGTCACTGCACATGGCTAATGAAACGAATGTTGTTAGAAACAAAGGAAATTTTGCTAACATTGATTTTATTTGTGGTAAAAATGCTGATAACATTAAAACCAGTTTGAATCCTTTATTGAATCTGCACTTTGATATGAATGAATCGAATGGGACTAAAGAAACTTTTGATGTAGTGGATAACACTAATTTTGATGCCATCCTGAATGATGTTGAGACTGTAGCATTTAAATTAAAGAGATTAACCTGGCAGTGTTTTCATCTTGAAGCCTGGTTACATCACCAAGTCATACCTAGAGGCATGCGCGTTAAATGCATGCCCAGCTATGGCAACCATCACCCTGATTTGTTAGCAAACTGGCAAGCTATCAATCTTGAAACTAGTTTCCGCTACATTAAACTCATAATGGAACATTTCAATCCGGAAGAAGATAAAATTGCACAACAGATAAAAGAGAAGCAATTGGAGTTAGTGAAGGTGAATTTGACTCCATACCAAATTAATAAACTAGAGACATTGCAATTTAACTTAAATATCTATGAATCCAAATTGAAAGACCAGAAAATAAAGAAATTAAATAGAGATGTATTAGATTTCAAACAAGGTTGTATTTTTGAATGGCCGAGGGATGAATTTAGGACTGTAACACGAGCACCACAATCCAGTTATAAACACACATTCAATACTGAATCAGGTGAAACTCCTTCAACCTCGTTGCAAGAGGGAGAACAAAATCAATTAACTGTGACTGTACCTAATGAAAAACCTAGCTGTTCAATTAATATCAATTTAGAAACTATCTCTGATACCAACTTGACAGGAGCTATTCCCAAGAAAAGTGGGACACACCTTCCCTTATCCACTACGTTACCGTTTTTTCTGAAACAATCATTCTACAAGAACAACAGATCACAGAGTCAAGACCGAAAGAGGAATAAACAATGATTCAAAAAAATCCCTGGTTGTGTCTTAACTCCAGCAGAACAAACAGTATTACAAAAAGTTCTGTCCTTTATTCCAGCATTCAGATCATATTTAAATGAATTTGTTATAGACCTAAAGTGCTTTGGACGTAATGTAATTTTGAAAAGTATATAAGGAAGTAATTCCAATCAGAGAAAGATGTTAAGGATGCCTAGTACTTTTGCACCGGTTAGCCATCCAGCGGTGGAGCTTTTTACTAGATTATGCAATAATGAGGTTGAGAAATTAAGAATGGATTGTCATATCAAACACTACAGGAATATTACTTATGATGAAAAACAAGCTATTTATAATTTACAATGAAACAAGAATGTTGTTCTAAAACCAGCTGATAAAGGTGCCATAGTGGTCCTGGATACTACATGTTATACAAAGAAAATGGACACTATGCTTAAAGATAGTAAAACATACATAAGAGTAACATCAGGCAACCTCAATCAAGCCATGCATAGAGTGAACATTTACCTTAATGACATGCTTCTACAAAGACAAATAGACTTGGAATTGTTTAATTTTTTGGAAGTTCCTAAGCCCACCATCCCAGCCATAAATGGACTTCCTAAAATACATAAAGACCTTCAGGACCCACCCCTATGTCCGATAGTTTTGGGACAGGGATGAATCACAGAAAACATGTCCCTATACGTAGAAAGAGAACTAAGACAGATATTATGCTTTTATAATACAGTGTTAAGAGACACAGATGACTTTCTAAACAAGATCAGAGCAGCCATGGAAGGACTCGGCAACTATCAAGATCTCTTATTAACTACCCTTGAGTAAATAACCTTTTCACCACTATACCAAATGATGTTGGGATAGATTCAATAAGATGAATATTGTCATCAAAGAAGACCCCAGTAAAAAACAACAAAATCTGCGCACTCTTGGAGTTAATACTGGAGAACAATTACTTTGTCTATGGAGACATGATCTATTGGCAGAAATGGGGAGTTGCCATGGGCACCCCGTGCGCCAATAGCTATTCAAATCTAGTGCGTGTAGATTGGGAAATGCGACATGTTCTCCACTCTAACAATCCTTGGCAAGGCAATATCTTTTATTATGGATGCTTTGTGGATGACTTATTTTATGGAAAGGAGACACTGAACAGTTTATACAATTCCATACTTATCTTGATTCTACCACCTTTTTTTTAATATTCACAGCCAGTTGCTCATGCAAGGCTGTTAGTTTCCCAGATGTTAACATCATCCTTAATGAAGTAGGTACATTGGACACAGAATTACATAGAAAAAAATACATGGAGGAATGTAATGACCTACTCAAGAGTAGCATGCATCCCAGGCATGTTACTAAAAACATCATACGTAATGAAGTTACCAGGATCCATAAAAGATGTAGTCAAGAAACATCAAGAGATAAGGAAATTAAGTTCCTATGAAAAAATTTGAAAGAAAGAGGTTACAATGACAATGACATGAGGTCATCAGCAACCATAGAGTGGGTAAAATCAGTACATGAAGAAGAAAAAATGAGAGTACTGTTAACTTATAGTACGGACAATCACCACATCCAAAATGTTATCAAACAATTCAAGCCTATCCTGACACAGGATCCACAACTGTGCCATATTGTTGGTGATAGACCACATTTTGGTTTTAAGAATAAGAAGAATCCAAAAAGACTCCTACGCACCAAGGATGGCCTTAGTAAGAATCAGATCATAGGTCACAAAGGAACTTTTAAGTGTGGACATTGCACTGCTTGTCCTCTCATAGATAGTAGTAACTCTTTTGAGCACCCAAGAACAAAAATAAGTTATACATTCAATGTGAACGCTACATGTTCAACAACTAATGTGGTCTACTTGGCCACATGTAAATCATGTCCATCCTATTATGTGGGGAAAACAAATCAAATGTTTAAAAGATTTATATTAAGACATCAAAGGGACATTGTGAACAAAGATCTTCACAATGCTTTGGCTTTGCATGTTATCATGCATACCAATCATTCATTTTTGTTTAAAGTCATTGATAACATACACATTGGCTCAAAAAGAGGTGACATTGAAAACCTTACGAATTAAGGGAAACAAAGTGGATCATTAACCTACGAGCTGACCAACAACCTGGCCTAAACAGTGTCATCTCTCTGAAACCGGTTTTAAAGACAAGGAGACCTACCATTGGCTGATATGGAGGTGTGTCTGGTATAGGATACCACCACTGGTTACAGTACCCTTTGAGCAGGAAGGCTGAAGGTACAAAATGATTGGATATAACTTACGATCAAAAGTCAGGACTACTTCCTGACTTAGAGTCAATCAAAGTATTATAAATACTTACACTGATGTAAGTTAAATATGACATCGAGATCTTAACATAACCCAATAAAAAGAATTATTAGTATATGAGCCGAATGGAAAACTATCTTGGACAGTGTCTTCATCTTGGAAATCGAATTGGGAATAAGGAGACCTATTATTGACTGACATCAGAGCATGTGGGGCATAGAAACCCCTGTATTGAATATATTAACTGGTGAACTTCATGGAAGAATATGCAAAGTGTCAGGAGGTAAGGAAACCTATTATTGGCTGACATTAGAGTATGCCAGTCATAGGATCCTCGTACTAAACATCGTACCTATGGAACTTGATGGTAAATAAAATAAAATCAATCACTCGTACTAAACATCGTACCTATGGAACTTGATGGTAAATAAAATAAAATCAATCACTGAAGATATGCATACAGATGTAAGATAAGTTGACATTGAAAATTATATGAAAATAAGTAGATTTATTAATATACAAGCCAAACGGCAATCATACTTGGTTAGTACCATCCCCATTCTGAATGCAAGGAGATTTATCATTGGTTGACATGGATGTTGGTTGGGCATAGAGCATTTTTATTTGCTATAGTACCCTTTGAGCAGAATGGATGAACATGCAGAATGATTGGATACAATCTAAGTTAGGACTGCTTTTGATTCAATGTTACTTCAAGCACTAAACATGCTCACACTGTTGCAAGGAAAATGTGACACTGAGATTTTCATGCAACTAAATACATTAAAAAGTATTAAAAAAAATCATCTTTGCATGAACCGAATGGCAACTTGGCCAGTAGAGTGCTTTTGCTTTGAATTCAAACCTGGGGACCAGAAGACCGATTACTAACTGACATTACAGTATGTCGGCTCTAGGATCCCTGTATTGAATATGCTAATCATTGAGTTTATTGATGAAAATATAAAGTGTCGGGATTAGATAAAACAAAACCAGTTATTAATTATATGTGCATGGAAGCAAGCAAAGCTGACATCAAAAATTGTAGAATTGTTAATATACGAGCTGAATGGTAACCAAGCTTTGTTATTGCCATGAAACTGTCTCTGGAGCCAAGGCAATTTATTACTGGCTGATGTAAGGACGTGTCAGTCTCAGGGCCTTCACATAGGCCATAGTAGTTTCTGAAAGTGATTGGATTTCATTGTTTAGATGATCGCAAGCTAGTTCTTCCCATTGGTTGATGTTTAACTAATTTTAATATTGGAAGTCCATTATGAAGGAAACGAGTTCTACCTTTGAGAAACTTGAAGGTGTGTCAACAATGGGATATTCCTATTGGCTATAATAGCTTTTGAATATGATGGATGAGCATGAAAAGTGATTGTGTGTAATGAAGCTAATGTTCAGAAGCTAAAACTCTCATTGGTCTGATGTTTAAGTAACTTTCATATAAATATAATTGGAGTCCCATGTTTTTTAACGATCTGATGATTATTCGAAAGTGCTTATGGTTTGTGAAAGAAAGGGACTTTTTACTGTGTTGACTTTTAACTTTGGAGAAATTAAAATCTACTTTTAATGGAGTACCAGCATACATTTTGGGGCCAGCACTGGTCTGCTTCATCTTTTGTATCCAGATATACGATACTTTGTTACACCAGCCTTGGTTATTTGTCTGCCATTGGTTTACGCTAATATTAAACAATAAAGTGCAGAGAGAAGTATACTTAAATCAGCTTGTGTATCCAGTTGATTTTTGCTGGTAGATAACAGTCATCCAACAGCTCAGATGTTGAGCAGAAGTAATACGGAGAGATATGACTAACACTGATTATAAGGCAAACATAAAAACCCCAGGCTAAAAGTTAACACAGAATTGAAAAGGAAGAGAGAAAACCTCCAATGAACCCAGATGGCTACGATTTTCACACTTCTAGCAAACAAACTGCAGAATGACAAAGACCACAATATTCAAGTAGTAGTCAAATAAAAAAATAAAATGCAGTATTAATCTTAAAGGGTCTATATTAAATTAGCGAACGCTTAGAAAAGTGAATGCTAATTCATCAATCCCTTTTAAGTGAAAGCTTAAAATCTCAAATACCCAGAACAGCAATTTTTTTCACAGGGAAAAAAAATCGCTGGTCCACAAAAAAAAAAAAAAAAAAAAACTTAAAACATTATATAATGTGGGGTGCTTCGGCCCCAAACCTCCCTATGTAAATATACCAACTCCGAGATCACACCACAGTGGAGGAAATGGCAAACTCCCAAAACAGGCCAAGCAATTTTTTTCCCTGTGAAAAAAATCGCTGCTCTGGGTGTTCGAGATTGTACGCTTTCGCTTAACAGGGGTCGATGAATTAGCATTCGCTTTTCTCAGCATTCACTAATTCTATATAGACCCATCTTAGATAATAAAGCTACACTGTTCACACTTCTAGCAAACTAACAGGAGAAAGACCACGACCACAATATTCAAGTATTAGTCGAAGAAAAAAATAAAGTGCAGTACTGATCCTAAATAATAAAGCAACACTTTTCACACTTCTAGAACACTAACTGCAGAAAGACAGAGACCACGATATTCAAGTAATATTCAATGAAACAAATAAATAAAATGCAGTACTAATCTTAAACAATAATTCTACACTTTTCACACTTTTAGCAAATTAAATGCAGAAAGACAGAGACCACAATATTAGAGTAATATTCAATTAAAGAAATAAATACTAATCTTAAACAATAAAGTGCACAGATAAGTATACTTAAATCAGCTTGTATGTCCATTTGATTTTTGGAGGTAGATCACAGCCAGCCAACAGCTCAGATGCTGAGCAGAATTAATATACAGAGATGTGACTAACACTGATTATAAGGCAAACAGGAAAGCCCCCCAGGCTAAGAGTTAACACAAAATTTCAAAAGAAGAGAGAAAACCTCAAATGAGCCCAAATGGATACACTTTTCACACTTCTAGTAAACTAAGTACAGAAAGGCAGAAACCACAATATTCAAGTAATATTCAGTAAAAGAACTAAATAAAATGCAGTACTAATATTAAATAATAAAGCTACACTTTTCACACTTCTAGCAAACTGCAGAAAGACAGAGACCACAAAATTCAACTTACATTCAATGAAACAAATAAATAAAATGCATTACTAGTGTTAAATAATAAAGCTACAATTTTCACACTTTTAACAAACTAACTGCAGAAAGACAGAGACCACAATATTCAAATAATATTCAATGAAACAGATAAATAAAATGCAGTACTAATCTTTAATAATAAAGCTGTACGTTTTACACTTCTAGTATACTAACTGCAAAAAGACAGAGACCACAATATTCAAGTAATATTCAATTAAAGAAATAAATATAATGCAGTACTAATCTTTAATAATACAGCTACATTGTTCACACTTCCAGTACGCATCTTAAATAATAAAGCTACAATTTTCACACTTTTAACAAACTAACTGCAGAATGACAAAGCCCACAATAGTCAAGTAATAATCAATGAAACAGATAAATAAAATACAGTACTAATCTTAAACCATAAAGCATCACTTTTCACACTTCTACAAAACTAACTGGAGAAAGACAGAGACCCCAATATTCAAGTAATATTCAATGAAACAAATAAATATAATGCAGTACTAATCTTAAATAATACAGCTACATTTTTCATACTTCCAGCAAACTAACTGCAGAATGACAGAGACCGCAATATTAAAGTAATATTCAATGAAACTCATAAAATGCTGGACTAATCTTAAATAATAAAGCTAAACTTTTCACACTTCTAGCAAACTAACTGCAGAAAGACAGAGACCACAATATTCAATGAAACAGATACATAAAATGCAGTACGAATCTTAAATGATTAAAGCTATACTTTTTACACTTCTTGCAAACTAACTGCAAAAAGACAAAGACCACAATATTCACGTAATATTCAATGAAACAAATAAAGTGCAGTACACACCTCAAATAAGAAAGCTACACTTTTTACACTTCTAGCAAAAAGAACTGCAGAATGACAAAGGCCACAATATTCAAGTAATATTCAATGAAACAGATAAGTAAAATGCAGTACTAATCTTAAATAATAAATATGCCCTTTTTCCACTTTTAGCACACTAACTGCAGAAAGACAGAGACCACAATATTAAAGCAATATTCAATGAAACCAATAAAATGCAGTTCTTTAATAATAAAGCTACACTTTTCACACTTCTAGCAAACTAACTGCAGAAAGGGAGAGATATAATACAGTATAAATATAATACAGTACTTATCTTAAATAATAAAGCTACACTCTTCACTTTCTAGCAAACTAACTGCAAAAAGACAGAGACCACAATTTTGAAGTAATAGTCAGTGAAACAGATAAGTAAAATGCAGTACTAATCTTAAATAATAAATCTGCCCTTTTTCCACTTTTAGCACACTAACTGCAGAAAGACAGAGACCACAATATTAAAGTAATATTCAATGAAACAAATAAAATGCAGTACTAATCTTTAATAATAAAGCTACACTTTTCACACTTCTAACAAACTAACTGCAGAAAGGGAGAGACCACAATAACCAAGTAATATTCAATGAAACAAATGAATACTAATCTTAAACAATAAAGTGCACAGATAAGTATACTTAAATCAGCTTGTGTGTCCATTTGATTTTTGGAGGTAGATCACAGCCAGCCAACAGCTCAGATGCTGAGCAGAATTAATATACAGAGATGTGACTAACACGGATTATAAGGCAAACAGGAAAGCCCCCCAGGCTAAGAGTTAACACAAAATTTCAAAAGAAGAGAGAAAACCTCAAATGAGCCCAAATGGATACACTTTTCACACTTCTAGTAAACTAAGTACAGAAAGGCAGAAACCACAATATTCAAGTAATATTCAGTAAAAGAAATAAATAAAATGCAGTACTAATATTAAAGAATAAAGCTACACTTTTCACACTTCTAGCAAACTGCAGAAAGACAGAGACCACAAAATTCAACTTACATTCAATGAAACAAATAAATAAAATGCATTACTAGTGTTAAATAATAAAGCTACAATTTTCACACTTTTAACAAACTAACTGCAGAAAGACAGAGACCACAATATTCAAATAATATTCAATGAAACAGATAAATAAAATGCAGTACTAATCTTTAATAATAAAGCTGTACTTTTTACACTTCTAGTATACTAACTGCAAAAAGACAGAGACCACAATATTCAAGTAATATTCAATTAAAGAAATAAATATAATGCAGTACTAATCTTTAATAATAAAGCTGTACTTTTTACACTTCTAGTATACTAACTGCAAAAAGACAGAGACCACAATATTCAAGTAATATTCAATTAAAGAAATAAATATAATGCAGTACTAATCTTAAATAATTCAGCTACAGTGTTCACACTTCCAGTACGCATCTTAAATAATAAAGCTACAATTTTCACACTTTTAACAAACTAACTGCAGAATGGCAAAGCCCACAATAGTCAAGTAATAATCAATGAAACAGATAAATAAAATACAGTACTAATCTTAAACCATAAAGCATCACTTTTCACACTTCTACAAAACTAACTGGAGAAAGACAGAGACCACAATATTCAAGTAATATTCAATGAAACAAATAAATATAATGCAGTACTAATCTTAAATAATACAGCTACATTTTTCACACTTCCAGCAAACTAACTGCAGAATGAATGATTAAAGTAATATTCAATGAAACTCATAAAATGCTGTACTAATCTTAAATAATAAAGCTAAACTTTTCACACTTCTAGCAAACTAACTGCAGAAAGACAGAGACCACAATATTCAATGAAACAGATACATAAAATGCAGTACAAATCCTAAATGATTAAAGCTATACTTTTTACACTTCTTGCAAACTAACTGCAAAAAGACAAAGACCACAATATTCAAGTAATATTCAATGAAACAAATAAAGTGCAGTACACATCTTAAATGAGAAAGCTACACTTTTTACACTTCTAGCAAAAAGAACTGCAGAATGACAAAGGCCACAATATTCAAGTAATATTCAGTGAAACAGATAAGTAAAATGCAGTACTAATCTTAAATAATAAATATGCCCTTTTTCCACTTTTAGCACACTAACTGCAGAAAGACAGAGACCACAATATTAAAGCAATATTCAATGAAACCAATAAAATGCAGTTCTTTAATAATAAAGCTACACTTTTCACACTTCTAGCAAACTAACTGCAGAAAGGGAGAGATATAATACAGTATAAATATAATACAGTACTTATCTTAAATAATAAAGCTACACTCTTCACTTTCTAGAAAACTAACTGCAAAAAGACAGAGACCACAATTTTGAAGTAATAGTCAGTGAAACAGATAAGTAAAATGCAGTACTAATCTTAAATAATAAATCTGCCCTTTTTCCACTTTTAGCACACTAACTGCAGAAAGACAGATACCACAATATTAAAGTAATATTCAATGAAACAAATAAAATGCAGTTCTTTAATAATAAAGCTACACTTTTCACACTTCTAGCAAACTAACTGCAGAAAGGGAGAGATATAATACAGTATAAATATAATACAGTACTTATCTTAAATAATAAAGCTACACTCTTCACTTTCTAGCAAACTAACTGCAAAAAGACAGAGACCACAATTTTGAAGTAATAGTCAGTGAAACAGATAAGTAAAATGCAGTACTAATCTTAAATAATAAATCTGCCCTTTTTCCACTTTTAGCACACTAACTGCAGAAAGACAGAGACCACAATATTAAAGTAATATACAATGAAACAAATAAAATGCAGTACTAATCTTTAATAATAAAGCTACACTTTTCACACTTCTAACAAACTAACTGCAGAAAGGGAGAGACCACAATAACCAAGTAATATTCAATGAAACAAATGAATACTAATCTTAAACAATAAAGTACGGACAGAAATATAGTTAAATCAGTTTGTGTCTCCAGTTGATTTTTGTGACCTCTGTCCTGGGGTATATGGTATGTGGAAAATCCACCAGTATGTAGCCACAGTGTTGACTGTATTTATGCAACACAACTACTGAGTTTGTACAGGACAGCCACATCAAAGGCCATAATACCTCCATAGTTCACAGCCTTCATCACACCAATAAAATGCATCTTTTTTCATCTAGCTCCCCGCATGTCTTCCAGTGGTATGCAACTGAAGTGTATCACCTTTGCCACAGTAAGATGTCATGCATCTCACTGGCCATACCTAGATATTTTTTTGTTGCATAAACATTACTGTCCGATGGTGCAGAACCCCCATCAAGGTGTTTTACCAGATGCATGTGTGGTACCTATTCTGGTGATGTACCAGTACATACATAGCTGTTTGACATAGCCGTTTGATGCTGTTTGGGTTACATTCATGATGGTGTGAATTGTGCCATAAATATGTATATGTCTGTGTATAAATATACATATATATATATATATATATATATATATATATATATATATATATAAATATTATATATATATATATATATATTTTTTTTTTCCCATACACACCAGTGAACTAGCCTTTAGTGATCATAATGTCACATACAAGTATACCTCCAGCAGATGTTACAGTGTAAGGATGGTGTGCTTGATTACCATGATAGATTGCTGACATGTCATAATAGTTGTACACGTGTATTTGTGCAGAACCATCTATTATCACTCAGAATCACATATGTTCTGTCAGAGACATGAGATTACTGGTGGTATTATTCTGATACTGTCCATGATTGTGTATGTTTCTCTTACTGTTGTCTGTGAGCCTGTAACTGTGCCCCACTTATTGGAGAGTTCTGCTGGCATTCAGGCAAATCAATTTGTGCAGCTTCACAATATGCACCCAACCCCAACTGTATACAACACCCCTGATAGATGTCTTCTCTATTGCTCATGTCAGGATGCTTATATCACCAAGACATCTTACTTAAATTACTACTTATTAAAACAAAAAAGTAAAACCATTAAAATAAAGTAATAAGTAGTAAAAGAAAACTGCAACCACAAAGTCCAGTCAATCAGTAGGAAAGAAGTACTTACAATAATATGGATCAGAACTGAAAAAGGAGCAATAATTTCCTTAGCAACGTTTCATCAGACATAATGAAATGTGTTCATTAAACCTAGAGTACAAGATATTTTATGTACAACACAGCAAACTGTCTTCAGCTGATGTTCATAATACACACCAACGATAGAGAATTCTCACTGTTGAAGTATTCCACTCAGATAAAAATGAAACAGTTGAAAAGCTCTCAAATACTTGGTTTATTCACAAGAATACAAGATAAAGCTTTTGGTTAACACCCTTCATCAGTATACTTGACTCATTTTAAAACACACTTTAGTCAATTCAGTGAAACACATGATACAATCATTCAATGAAAAAATATTTTCAATTAAATAATTTAGTCAGTATAAAACCTATATTGGTAGCAAACAGGGTTGCCAGATTTCAGGCCAGATAGGGACAAAATAAATAAATAAATAAACAGTCTTTCACACTAAGTGAAGACCAAAAAAAAAAGGTCACAATTATTCTACGCTTGACTAGATACCTTCTGAACATTTTAATGTCTGTATTAATCAAATCTATATGCAAATAAGTATACAGAATGCTGACACAATAATCACCATAATAATAATGATAACAGCAATACAATAGTACACTTGAGTTGACAGAAGCAGGAATCACAGTTATTATACATACAGTCACATATTGATTAGATACCTTTTAAACATTTCTGTTAAATTCTAATTATAAACATGTATTAATCAAACCCCATATATGCAAATAACTATACAGAATGCTCACACAATAATAATAATAACAATAACAACAATACAATAGTACACTTTAAATGGACAGAAGTAGGAATCATGATTATACATTACAGTCACATATTGATTAGATACCTTGTAAACATTTGAATTAAATTCTAATTATAAACCTGTATTAATCAAACCATATATATGCAAATAACTATACAGAATGCTCACACAATAATAATAATAACAACAATACAATAGTGCATTTTAAGTGGAGAGAAGCAGGAATTATGGTTATTATACATTACAGTCACATATTGATTAGATACCTTATAAATATTTGAATTAAATTGTAATCTTAAACCTATATTAATCAAAACATTTATATGCAAATAACTACATATACAGAATGTTCACACAATAATAATAACAATACAATACTACACTCTGGACAGAACCAGGAATTATGGTCATTATACATTAAAGTCACATATTGATTAGATACCTTCTAAACATTCAGTTAAATTCTAATTATTGATATGTATAATCAAATCATATATACTCAAATACACTACATATACAGAACACTCAACCAATAATATTAACAACAACAATAATAATATAGTAGTACACCTTTGAATGAACATTTTGATTTAAATACACAAAGTTACAAAATAACAGCACTTTTATTACAAGTATTTTTACAGCTTTTAGCTTGTTTCAAAATATGGTCACCATCTTTGGTTGATAAAATTTTTCGAAAGTCTTTACAAGCGTAATTAAAATTTTGTTTCACCATTAATTCAGCCTCCACAGTCTTTAACAATAATTTGTTTCTCTCCTTTTTCCAGGCTGCACTCATTAGACTAAATATTCTCACAAATCGCATTGGAATGTGGAATTGAGAGTATGTGGGCCACGGTATTATACAAATTATTGCAAGCAGGATGATCTTTAAAAAATATTATTCATTTCTCATCTACTTTTTTTTCTCATTTGCTTCAGTCATATTCAGTACAAACTTATTTAATAAACATACATCTTCATATAGAAGGTCAGTATTGCAAGTAATATGAAATAATTTTGTTAATTCTTCAATTGACGAAAATTCAATTTTTACATTTGGTTTTAAGGTCAAGACATTAATGCATTGAAATTTGTTACTTTTAAAGTCAAACCATTTCTGCAGGAATTTTATCACTGTGTCAAAAAATTTCTGTGCGTCATTTTTGAAACCGTTTTTTTTTGGTGTCGTCACTGCATTGTAACATTGTTCTAGCAATGCTTCCATAAAAGGCATCATCTTTTTTTTGATTGAGAAACTGCAATACGCCATTCATTATTTCAAAAATATCAATTATTAAAACATCATTGCTCTGAAGTTTTGTTAATGCATTCTGAATAATAGTGGATGCATTTGCAACAAACCCATGCATGCTAATGTCAATTCATCATTGAAAAACAATTCAAGAATTTCAGATTTGGATTTTTGACTCAAAAAGTACAATTGTATCGGCTCAAAATTTTTTATTATCCACCCAATTGCGGGCATCAAAGTGAGCCATTGAGTCGGCACATGGCATAACATTTCAGACCACTCTACTTCTAGCCACTCAAACAATTCTTTTAGTTGTATGACTCTTTTTGTCCATGAACTAAATTCATTATAAATTTTAATAATGATAGACTATATCAAAAGTTAAAGTTTGCGCAGCTTTTTTAGCAGTATTGTGTAGCATGTGACAGTTACACCCAATTCCAATTATATTTGAATTAAGGTCTTTTAATTCTGTAAATATGATTTGTTTTTACCAAAATTAACGTTAGCATTGTCAGCACAGAAAGCTATTAACATTTAGTATTTTTAAATTATTATCTTTAAGAGCTGTTGCTATAGAATCTGCTATACTAATTGATGTCTAGATTTCCAGTGAGTAGAAGCTTAATAATTTTGTTTGAATTCCCTGGTCTTTGTTAAAATACTGTACAATTAATGGGAAGGTTTTATATTGTCTTTGTTTGAGGCGTCGGTACTCACAGAAAATGGCTGGTCATCTTGTAATTCTTTCAAAATAATTCTTTTTGATTCAGGTGCAAGCACATGCGTAACAATTTTTGTTGCTTTAGTTCTGCCACAACAGTATTTTTTTGATATTGTTGAATCTGGGAACAAACAAGAAAAGAGCAATCCTGCACAGTCACTGGAAATGTAACTGTGGGAATGCTTCACAGTGTGAAAACAAAAAAGCTGTTTCTGTAGCAATAATATCATTTTCTTCCTTTGAAATTTTTGTCATGAAAAATGTTATTTTGGTGGATGTTGAAACTGCTGAAATATTGTTGGTGTGCGCAGTATGTCATTTGATGTCATTTTCACCACTGTGTCCAATTGAAAATGACATATTATTGCACATCGAACATACAGCATATCCTTCTCATTCTTCTCATAACCAGGAATATTTTTTCACCCAATTAGTGTTAAATTTCACAAGCCTTTGTTTTTTCTTTGAAGGAGTATTGCCATCATCTTTGGAAGTACTCATCTATATAATGAAAAGTTTTTACGTGTTAAAATATTTTTAATAGAATATAGAAATTAGCAGTGATGGAATGTGGTTTAAATTTATTTTAACTTGTGAACTCTTGCTAATTAACTGGCCCATTATATGTGACATAATATAATGTCAACATATTAGACAACACCATCCACCATCTGGAGCAGTCATAAATGAAAACATTCATAACTTAACTGATGGTTTATGAGTTTGCTACATTTTTTTTTTCAAAAAACCATCACATGGGAAATAGTGCTACATTACACCCACACGGTTTGTACAAATCCAGAACGAGCTCCTAGTGATTGCTTTTTGGGTAGCCAGAAGAATTAAGCTTAAAAAGGCCTTACTGTGTCCCATTCGGAGCTCTCCCAGCTCAAAAGAATCATTTCCTTAGTTACTGCCATTTGCTCCTCTAATATTTCTGACAGAGAGTACACTGTATGAAATTTTTGTTAAATCTGACAACTCATTCCTCTCATAAAAAAGCATGTTCCCAGACCCAGTTACCTCTTTCAACCATGTCAAACCTTGAACAGTTGCCATCTGAGGAAAAATTCTTTGGAGGCTGTCGGGACAAGGTGGGGTACAAAAATATGCATGCAAACACTTTCAGGCAAAAATCCTGTTTATTTTAGACTTTGTTGCATATTTGGGAGCCATACATATGCCTTCCTATTGTTTCCTTGTGAGTTGCTTATCTAGTCTCTCTTCCCAATTTTTTTTAACCTCCTCTGATTGATTACTATAGTTACCAAACAGTTTTTTAATTACCCTAATTATCCATTTTTAAACAGTTTTCAGTAGTTACATATTATCACAACCAGATTTTGAGCCTAGCATAATTCTTGATGTTACAGCAAAACTACTTAATGTCACAGTGAAATGGGGTGTGTAAACTCCAAATTCTGTAAATCCCAAACCCCTTTTGCCTTTTCCCTGTACAACTAATTGTAAACATCAGTATGCCAGCCCTCAGTAACTCAGAATAATTCACAGACTAAATTTGCCACACCATCCTGCTGTAAAAAACTGTAAACTCAGTACATGGTCAGGGCTGTTTTAACCTACTCTTTCCATTACAATCAATACTTTCTCTGCTAAGATTATAGTTATTTGTTATTATTTTCAGGAAAGCTGGTAGCCTGTCTCATCTTCAATTCCTTTCCATAACCAAAGAGAATCTGCACATGTGCATTATTTCCCCAATTAAGTTCATTTGCTTGTGTTGATCTCTCTACCAGAATGAGTAGACAGAGTCCAACACAAGCACAAGTAGAATGAGTGGGGTTGGGAGGTTGGCCTAATGGTTAAGGATAAAACCAACTGCTACACAAGGAAAAGCCAGGGATCTGCACACCAAATTCGAAAATCCGTAAAAAATGCCCAAACCAAGTAAGTAAACTTGTACTCAACGTTTATTTAAGCCACAAACTCTCTGTTTAGCTTTTCATCGGTGACTCCTCACCAACTTCCTCAGAACAGGAAATAAACACATTCAACACATCTTGTTTAAATACTACAATATAACTCCCAACTTTTGCCACACTGACACCTGTGGTCGGAATACAAAATTTCAATATATTAAAAAGGACATACAAAAAGACATGACTGTTTAAAAACATATGTAAATATAAAACTCTCCCTTAACGATAGAGATTAAAAAACAATAAGTCAATAGCCAACAGGCTTGACTTGGGAAAAGAGAAACCAGAAATATGTATTAAAATAAAATAAAATAAATAATTTACTTCAAGGTAAATAAATTGGACCCATGATGAAGCAATACATGTGCAAAATTTTTTTTTTAAAAACAAAGGCTATTGAAAAACATGTATCATACTTTTGCACATTAACGTATAAAATAGCAAAACTACCTTATCAAACTTTTCAATTTCAAAACACTGGAAATTGACAACATGTTGTTCTAGCCTGGAAAATGGTATGCTTTCAACCTCAATTGCCAAAGCAATTCTCTGAGTTCCAACAAATAGGAAACAGGCCCCCCCTGTTATCATGCACAACCTGATCAATCACTGTAAAGCTAAACCCATGCCCTGGGCACTCGCTAATGTGTTTAGCAAGTGCATTAACCAATTTTTCTTTCTTAATGGCATATAGATGTTCATATAGGCACTCTTTTAGCTTCTGGTCAGTTTTCCCTATATAGAAAACTGGACATGAAGAACACTGGGCCAGGTAAACCACATGTGTGCTGACACAGTTGAACCTCCCCTGGATTTTGTACTTTCTCTCTCTGATCACAAAATAAATTCCCGCTTTCACGTATTGGCAGTATCTGCACATGTTGCATTTGAACATGCCCGAACGTGCCGGAGTAGGTCTAGGTTTGCTTTCAAGGATGTTTTTTAAGTTGGAACCTCTCTTGTAAATGACTTGAGGATTTGACCCTAAAGCTGAAGGACCTTGATTGTCTGGAGTAAGTAAACACCAATTCTTCATAATAATAGAAGCAATAGCCCCCGCATCCAAACTGTAAGTAGTGATGAAGCTGCAAGCATAAATAGATCTAGTCCAGGTATCGTCGACCAAAACACCTTGATCTGCAATAGACTGTCCCAAAATGGGGAGATATACCCCATTCTCCCTCTTGCGACTAACCTCATTACAGAGGTCTGAAATCAGATGGGCGGGATAACCCCCATTCAAAAAGAGGTCTCTGATAAAGTCACATTCCTTTATGAAATCACTGTCCCGTGTCGCCATCCGGGCCGCCCGGACCAGTTGGCCCTTGACTATCGACCTCTTCTGATGAAAGGGGTGGTTGCTTTCAAAGTGCAAATATGAGTTTGAAAAAGTAGGTTTGCGATGGATGTTGGCCATATAGCAACCCCTGTAGTTATCCTTAGACAGATCAACGTCCAAATAAGCAATTTTCTCCATGGAAAAGTTAGAGTTGAACCTAAGGAATTCAGTAGATGTATTAAAGCATTCCAGAATGGAGTCTGCTACTTCCCTCCCCCCCTTGGAGAATGATGAAAATATCATCCAAAAATCGGGTATACAATAGGACTTTCTCTTTAAATAATGGGTCAGGGAAGACAAACTCCTTCTTCCAGAATGCCATCACCAATTTTGCTATGCTGGCCCCACAGGGGGACCCCATAGGCACCCCTATCTTTTGATGGAACCATCGGTTGTTGAAGGAGAAATAATTGCATGCAAGAAGTATGTCTAAGAGTTCTTTGACCATCAAAATTTATTTGGCAGGAGCTTTTTTCGAAATCAAAATTGCCTAAATCCATTCCAATGCTACTGGGTGTTGGATAGAGGAATACAAGTCTATCACATCAATACTGAGGAAATGATTCTCGGTTTTGAATAGAATCCGGTTCACTTTGCATAAAAAAGACCAAGAATCCCTTGAGATGTGCTCCTCACTGATGACATACTTTTTCAAGATAGTGTCCACAACCTTGGCTCCAGCATACGTCATGCTCCCCCTAGTGCTGACCAAATGGCACATGGGGGGATCCAACATATTCTTATGGATCTTAGGGTTGCCAAATAAAGCTGGAATCTTGGGGTTGGATATAGAAATATAATTCAACACATCCAAATCTATCACCCCATTGTCATTGTAATAAGAATGGACACGTGATATGTTGATGTTCAACTCATTTTTAGATAGCTCAACATACATCTCAGAGGCCAAAATAGCTTCCATTCTCTTAATGTAATCCTCCACATCCATAGCCACTAGACTTCCCCCTTTGTCCGGCTGCATCACTCTGACGCCTGAGTGACATAACAATTCAAGCAAAGCCAGTTCCTCCTTGGTAGTATTAAAGCCAACATTCTTCTTGGTTTTCAGAGTAGCACGAATGTCCAGGTTACATAGCTGATCAAAAACATTGACTGAAGGAAGCAGGGGTGGATTAAAGGTGCTGGGAATGGAAAAGGCCTTTGGAGAAGAACACTGGTCCCCTAGCAGGAGGTGTAAATTCAATTTCCTCGTAAACAATTTTAAGTCAACCAACGTGTTAGCCAAATTGGCCCTACAGGCCGGTACAAATGATAGGCCCTTAGCCAGACGATCAACCAGAGGTGGAGGAAAAGAAAACCCGGAAAAATTATAGATCTTAAAGTCCCTTCCGGTGTTGAATATTATCTCAAAGGAAGACTGGCCCAATTTAGAAGGACCAGCCTGTATCCTAGTCAGTTCCTCCTGTTTCTGGGTGTGTTCTTGAACTTCCGTCCCGGAGATGGTTGGGTTGATGAGGCAGAGTTCTGAAAATTTGAGCCCTCACCTTCCAAAGGAGGACTAGTCGATTTATTAAGTGAAGCTATCCGGTCACTCCTTTAAACTGAATTATATTCAGTGGGGTCATCTGAAGGGCCCCCATCATGGCCATTATTAACCATATCAGATCTAACTTCTTCAGTTCCATTCCGATCATCAGAATGCTGAGCTAATGTACCCAAATAATTGCCTTGGGACTTAGGAGGCTTGGGATATGCTAAGCCCTCCTTATAAGCTTTAATGTCCCTTTCCAACTTTTTGACTTTGTTAGCAGTTATTTTGGAAATATGCTGGTCTATACTGGTATAGATCCAATCGTAATCAAATCTGTATCTAGAAAAATTAATGTCCCTCCTGACAGCTTCATCTAATATAGCTCCTCTGAAAGAGAGGTAACTGCCTCCTGGTAATGATGGCAGATTAAATTTAAGAGCTCAAACCCATGCTTATCAAAGAGAGAAATGAAATCTTTATGGAAGGCCGAGCCTTCCTCCAGGCCTGTAGGATAATGCCATGAATGGAGCCCTTTGGGTACTATTTTGGAACGCTGGCATTCTCCAAAATAGGCAACCTCTAACTGTAACTTTCTTAACTTAATTAATTTTTGATAGAACAGATTTAATTACTGAGGTAATTCGATGCTCCCCGAACTACTCTGTTCAAAAACAGAGTCTCTGGAAGTATTATGGAAGCAAAACAGGCGCTTCAACCAATTATTAAGAACTGGCTGTAAAATACCTTGATCCACTCCATTAAGACTACTAGCATTCAATGGGGCCATCACCCCCTGGGCATTCTGGCCAGATCTCAGCGTATTCCCCAAAGCACAAGAATCCATTTGGGCTGTTCTCTGCTGAGATAGCGGCATAACAATAGCATTACTTCCCCCAATGTCTGATATTACAGCTTGCGATTGTTGCAGCCCATCCACCTCCTGAACAAGTGGCTGTGTGGGAGTTGAAGGAAAGCCCACCAAGGACTGAGAGGTTCCCATAAGACCATCCATCCATTGGGATAATGACTCAACCTTTTGGGTCAAAAGATTTATAAGTAAGGTTAAATCTCCAGTTTGTGCCGATGGTGAAGAAGGTGTAGATACTGGTGCAGCAATCGACTTGGCATCCAAACAAAGAAAACCAACTCAATGAGAAAAAAGACAAAACCAACTGCTACACAAGGAGAAGCCAGGATCTGCCCAGCAAATTCAAAAATCCGTAAAAAATGTCCAAACCAAGTAAGTAAACTTGCACTCAACGTTTATTTAAGCCACAAAGTCTCTGTTTAGGTTTTCGTCGGTGACTCCTCACCAACTTCCTCAGAACAGGAAATTCAACACATCCTGTTTAAATACTACAATATAACTCCCAACTTTTGCCACACTGCCACCTGTGGTCAGAATACAAAATTTCAATATATTAAAAAGGACATACAAAAAGACATAAGACTGTTTAAAAACATATGTAAATATAAAACTCTCCCTTAACGATAGAGATTAAAAAACAATAAGTCAATAGCCAACAGGCTTGACTTGGGAAAGAGAAACCAGAAATATGTATTAAAATAAAATAAAATAAATAATTTACTTCAAGGTAAATAAACTGGACCCATGATGAAGCAATACATGTGCAAAAAATTTTTTTTTAAAAACAAAGGCTACTGAAAAACATGTATAATAATTTTGCACATTAACGTATAAAATAACAAAACTACCTTATCAAACATTTCAATTTCAAAACCCAGGAACAGGAGGAACTGACTAGGATACAGGCTGGTCCTTCTAAATCGGGGCAGTCTTCCTTTGAGATAATATTCAACACCAGAAGGGACTGTAAGATCTATAATTTTTCCGGGTTTTCTTTTCCTCCACCTCTGGTTGATCTTCTGGCTAAGGGCCTATCATTTGTACCGGCCCGTAGGGCCAATTTGGCTAACACGTTGGTTGACTTAAAATTGTTTACAAGGAAATGGAATTTACACCTCCTATTAGGGGACCAGTGTTCTTCTCCAAAGGCCCAGCACCTTTAATTCACCCCTGCTTCCTTCAGTCAATGTTTTTGATCAGCTATGCGACCTGGACATTCGTGCTACTCTCAAAACCAAGAAGAATGTTGGCTTTAATACTACCAAGGAGGAATTGGCTTTGCTTGAATTGTTATGTCACGAAATTCATTATAAATTTTTATAATGATCGACTATATCAAAAGTTAAAGTTTGCGCAGCTTTTTTAGCAGTATTGTGTAGTATGTGACAGTTACACCCAATTCCAATTATATTTGAATTAAGGTCTTTTAATTCTGTAAATATGATTTGTTTTTTACCAAAATTGACGTTAGCATTGTCGGCACAAAAAGCTATTAACATTTAGTATTTTTAAATTATTATCTTTTAGAGCTGTTGCTGTAGAATCTGCTATACTAATTGATGTCTAGCTTTCCAGTGAGTAGAAGCTTAATAATTTTGTTTGAATACCCTGTTCTTTGTTAAAATACTGTACAATTAATGGGAAGGTTTTTATATTGTCTTTATTTGAGGCGTCGGTACTCACAGAAAATGGCTGGTCATCTTGCAATTCTTTCAAAATAATTATTTTTGATTCAGGTGCAAACACATGCATATTTGTTGCTTTAGTTCTGCCACAATATTTTTTTGATATTGTTGAATCTGGGAACAAACAAGAAAAGAGCGATCCTGCACAGTCACTGGAAATGTAACTGTGGGAATGCTTCACAGTGTGGAAACAAAAAGCTGTTTCTGCAGCAATAATATCATCTTCTTCCTTTGAATTTTTTGTCATGAAAAATGTTATTTTGGTGGATGTTGAAACTGCTGAAATATTGTTGGTATGCGCAGTAGACTTCATATGTCATTTGATGTCATTTTCACCACCGTGTCCAATTGAAAATGACATATTATTGCACATCGAACATACAGCATATCCTTCTCATTCTTCTCATAACCAGGAATATTTTTTCACCCAATCACTGTTAAATTTCACAAGCCTTTGTTTTTTCTTTGAAGGAGTATTGTCATCATCTTTGGAAGTACTCATCTATAGAATGAAAAGTTTTTACGTGTTAAAATATTTTTAATAGAATATAGAAATTAGCAGTGATGGAATGTAGTTTAAATTTATTTTAACTTGTGAACTCTTGCTAATTAACTGGCCCATTATATGTGACATAATATAATGTCAACATATTAGACAACACCATCCACCATCTGGAGCAGTCATAAATTAAAACATTCATAACTTAACTGGTGGTTTATGAGTTTGCTACAATTTTTTTCAACAAACCATCACATGGGAAATAGTGCTACATTACACCCACAAAGTTTGTACAAATCCAGAACGAACTCCTAGTGATTGCTTTTTGGTTAGCCAGAAGAATTAAGCTTAACAAGGCCTTACTGTGCCCCATTCGGAGCTCTCCCAGCTCAAAAGAATCATTTCCTTAGTTACTGCCATTTGCTCCCCTAATATTTCTGACGGAGAGTACTCTGTATGGAATTTTTGTTAAATCTGACAATGCATTCCACTCATAAAAAGCATGTTCCCAGACCCAATTACCTTTTTCAACCATGTCAAACCTCGATCAGTTGCCATCTATCTGAGGAAAAATTCTTTGGAGGCTGTCAGGACAAGGTGGGGTACAAAAATATGCATGCAAACACTTTCAGGCAAAAATCCTGTCGGTTTTAGACTTTGTTGCATATTTGGGAGTCATACATATGCCTTCCTATTGTTTCCTTGTGAGTTGCTTATCTAGCTTCTCTTCCCAATTTTTTTTAACTTCCTCTGATTGATTACTATAGTTACCAAGCAGTTTTTTAATTACCCTAATTATCCATTTTTAAACAGTTTTCAGTAGTTAAATATTATCACAACCAGATTTTGTGCCTGGCATAATTCTTGATGTAATAGCAAAACTACTTAAAGTCACAGTGAAATGGGGTGTGTAAACACCAAATTCTGTAAATCCCAAACCCCTCTTTCCTTTTCCCTGTACAACTAATTGTAAACGTCAGTATGCCAGCCCTCAGTAACTCAGAATAATTCACAGACTAAATTTGCCATACCATCCTGCTGTAAAAAACTGTAAACTCAGTACATGTTCAGGGCTGTTTTAACCTACTCCTTCCATTACAGTCAATACTTTCTCTGCTAAGATTATAGTTATTTGTTATTATTTTCAGGAAAGCTGGTAGCCTGTCTCATCTTCAATTCCTTTCCATAACCAAACAGAATCTGCACATGTGCATTATTTCCCCAATTAAGTTCATTTGCTTGTGTTGATCTCTCTACCGGAATGAGAAGACAGAGTCAAACACAAGCACAAGAAGAATGAGTGGGGTTGGGAGGTTGGCCTAATGGTTAAGGACAAAACCAACTGCTACACAAGGAGAAGCCAGGGATCTGCACACCAAATTCGAAAATCCGTAAAAAATGTCCAAACCAAGTAAGTAAACTTGTACTCAACGTTTATTTAAGCCACAAAGTCGCTGTTTAGCTTTTCGTTGGTGACTCCTCACCAACTTCCTCAGAACAGGAAATAAACACATTCAACACATCCTGTTTAAATACTACAATATAATTCCCAACTTTTGCCACACTGCCACCTGTGGTCAGAATACAAAATTTCAATATATTAAAAAGGACATACAGAAAGACATAAGACTGTTTAAAGACATATGTAAATATAAGACTCTCCCTTAACGATAGAGATTAAAAAACAATAAGTCAATAGCCAACAGGCTTGACTTGGGAAAAGAGAAATCAGAAATATGTATTAAAATAAAATAAATACTTTACTTCAAGGTAAATAAATTGGACCCATGATGAAGCAATACATGTGCAAATTTTTTTTTTTAAAACAAAGGCTATTGAAAAACATGTATCATAATTTTGCACATTAACGTATAAAATAGCAAAACTACCTTATCAAACTTTTCAATTTCAAAACACAGGAAATTGACAGCATGTTGCTCAAGCCTGGAAAATGGTATGCTTCCAACCTCAATTACCAAAGCAATTATTATTATGAAGAATTGGTGTTTACTTGCACCGGACAATCAAGGTCCTTCAGCTTTAGGGTCAAATCCTCAAGTCATTTACAAGAGAGGTTCCAACTTAAAAAACATCCTTGAAAGGAAACCTAGACCTACTCAGGCATGTTCGGGCATGTTCACATGCAACATGTGCAGATACTGCCAATATGTGAAAGCGGGAACTTATTTTGCGATCAGAGAGAAAGTACAAAATCCAGGGGAGGTTCAACTGCGTCAGCACACATGTGATTTACCTGGCCCAATGTTCTTCATGTCCGGTTTTCTATATAGGGAAAACTGACCGGAAACTACATGAGTGCCTATATGAACATCTATATGCCATTAAGAAAGAAAAATTGGTTAATTCACTTGCTAAACACATTAGCGAGTGCACAGGGCATGGGTTTAGCTTTACAGTGATTGATCAGGTTGTAAATGATAACGGGGGGGCTGTTTCCTATTTGTTGGAACTCAAAGAATTGCTTTGGCAATTGAGGTTGGAAGCATACCATTTTCCAGGCTTGAACAACATGTTGTCAATTTCCTGTGTTTTGAAATTGAAAAGTTTGATAAGGTAGTTTTATTTTATACGTTAATGTGCAAAATTATGATACACGTTTTTCAATAGCCTTTGTTTTTTAAAAAAAAATGTTTGCACATGTATTGCTTCATCATGGGTCTAATTTATTTACCTTGAAGTAAATTATTTATTTTATTTTATTTTAATACATATTTCTGGTTTCTCTTTTCCCAAGTCAAGCCTGTTGGCTATTGACTTATTGTTTTTTAATCTCTATCGGTGAGGGAGAGTTTTATATTTACATATGTTTTTAAAGAGTCTTATGTCTTTTTGTATGTCCTTTTTAATATATTGAAATTTTGTATTCCGACCACAGGTGGCAGTGTGGCAAAAGTTGGGAGTTATATTGTAGTATTTAAACAGGATGTGTTGAATGTGTTTATTTCCTTTTCTGAGGAAGTTGGTGAGGAGTCACAGACGAAAAGCTAAACAGAGACTTTGTGGCTTAAATAAACATTGAGTACATTCACTTATTTGGTTTGGACATTTTTTACGGATTTTCGAATTTGGTGTGAAGATCCCTTGCTTCTCCTTGTGTAGCAGTTGGTTTTGTCTTTTTTACCGTTGAGTTGGTTTTCTTTGTTTGGATGCCATGTCAATCGCTGCACCAGTATCTACACCTTCTTCACCATCGGCACAAGCTGGAGATTTAACCTTACTTATAAATCTTTTGACCCAAAAGGTTGAGTCATTATCCCAATGGATGGATGGTCTTATGGGAACCTCTCAGTCCTTGGTGGGCTTTTCTTCAACTCCCACACAGCCACTTGTTCAGGAGGTGGATGGGCTGCAATAATCGCAAGCTGTAATATCAGACGTTGGGGGAAGTAACGCTATTGTTATGCCACTATCTCAGTAGAGAACAGCCCAAATGGATTCTTGAGCTTTGGGAAATACACTGAGATCTGGCCAGAATGCCCAGGGGGTGATGGCCCCATTGAATGCTAATAACCTTAATGGAGTGGATCAAGGTATTTTACAGCCAGATCTTAATAATTGGTTGAAGCGCCCGTTTTGCTTCCATAATACTTCCAGAGACTCTGTTTTTGAACAGAGTAGTTTGGGGAGCATCGAATTACCTCAGAAATTAAATCTGTTCTATCAAAAATTAATTAAGTTAAGAAAGTTACAGTTAGAGGTTGCCTATTTTGGAGAATTCCAGCGTTCCAAAATAGTACCCAAAAGGGCTCCATTTGTGGCAGTATCCTACGGGCCTGGAGGAAGGCTCGGCCTTCCATAAAGATTTAATTTCTCTCTTTGATAATCATGGGTTTGAGCTCTTAAATTTAATCTGGCATCATTACCAGGAGGCAGTTACCTCTCTTTCAGAGGAGCTAACTATTTCAGATGAAGCTATCAGGAGGGACATTAATTTTTCTAGATACAGATTTGATTACGATCGGATCTATACCAGTATAGACCAGCATATTTCCAAAATAACTGCTAACAAAGTCAAAAAGTTGGAAAGGGACATTAAAGCTTATAAGGAGGGCTTAGCATATCCCAAGCCTCCTAAGTCCCAAGGCAATTATTTGAGTACATTAGCTCGGCATTCTCATGATCAGAATGGAACTGAAGAAGTTAGACCTGATGTGGTTAATAATGGCCATGATGGGGGCCCTTCAGATGACCCCACTGAATATAATTCAGTTTGAAGGAGTGACCGGATAGCTTCACTTAACAAATCGACTAATCCTCCTTTGGAAGGTGAGGGCTCAAATTTTCAGAACCCAGCCTCGTCACCCCAACCGTCTCCGGGATGGAAATTCAAGAACAGACCCAGGAACAGGAGGAACTGACTAGGATACAGGCTGGTCCTTCTAAATCGGGTCAGTCTTCCTTTGAGATAATATTCAACACTGGAAGGGACTTTAAGATCTATAATTTTTCCGGGTTTTCTTTTCCTCCACCTCTGATTGATCTTCTGGCTAAGGGCCTATCGTTTGTACCGGCCCGTAGGGCCAATTTGGCTAACACATTGGTTGACTTAAAATTGTTTACGAGGAAACTGAATTTACACCTTCTGCTAGGGGACCAGTGTTCTTCTCCAAAGGCCTTTTCCATTCCCAGCACCTTTAATCCACCCCTGCTTCCTTCAGTCAATGTTTTTGATCAGCTATGTGACCTGGACATTCGTGCTACTCTGAAAACCAAGAAGAATGTTGGCTTTAATACTACCAAGGAGGAATTGGCTTTACTTGAATTGTTATGTCACTCAGGGGTCAGAGTGATGCAGCCAGACAAAGGGAGAGGTCTAGTGGCTATGGATGTGGAGGATTACATTAAGACAATGGAAGCTATTTTGGCCTCTGAGACGTATGTTGAGGTATCTAAAAATGAGTTGAACATCAACATATCACATGTCCGTTCTTATTACGATGACATGTTTATCAATGGGGTGATAGATTTGGATGTGTTCAATTATATTTCTATATCCAACCCCAAGATTCCATCTTTATTTGGCAACCCTAAGATCCATAAGAATATGTTGGATCTCCCCATGTGCCAATTGGTCAGCGCTAGGGGGAACATGACGTATGCTGGAGCCAAGGTTGTGGACACTATCTTGAAAAAGTATGTCATCAGTGAGGAGCACATCTCAAAGGATTCTTGGTCTTTTTTAGGCAAAGTGAACCGGATTCCATTCAAAGCCGAGAATCATTTCCTCACTATTGATGTGATAGACTTGTATTCCTCTATCCCCCACCCAGTAGCATTGGAATCGATTCAAGCGATTTTGATTTCGAAAAAAGCTCCTGCCAAAGAAATTTAGATGGTCAGAGAACTCTTAGACATAGTTCTTACATGCAATTATTTCTTCTTCAACAACCAATGGTTCCATCAAAAGATAGGGGTGCCTATGAGGTCCCCTTGTGGGGCCAGCGTAGCAAACTTGGTGATGGCATTCTGGGAGAAGGAGTTTGCCTTCCCTAACCCATTATTTAAAGAGAAAGTCCTATTGTATACCCGAGTTTTGGATGATATTTTCATCATTTTCCAAGGGGGGAGGTAAGTAGCAGACTCCATCCTGGAATGCTTTAATACATCTACTGAATTCCTTAGGTTCACCTCTAACTTTTCCATGGAGAAAATTGCTTATTTGGACGTTGATCTGTTATATAATATATATATATATATATATATATATATATATATATATATATATATATATATATATATATATATAAGGTTGCTATATAGCCAACATCCATCGCAAACCTACTTTTTCAAACTCATATTTTCACTTTGAAAGCAACCATCCCTTTCATCAGAAGAGGTCGGTAGTCAAGGGCCAACTGTTCCAGGTGGCCAGGATGGTGACACTGGACAGTGATTTCATAAAGGAATGTGAGTTTATCAGAGACCTCTTTTTGAATAGGGGTTATCCAGGCCATCTGATTTCAGACCTCTGTAATGAGGTTAGTCGCAAGAGGGAGAATGGGGTATATCCCCCCATTTTGGGCCAGTCTAATGCAGATCAAGGTGTGTTGGTCGACGATACCCAGACTAGATCTACTTATGCCTGCAGCTTCATCACTACTTACAGTTTGGATGCGGGGGCTATTGCTTCTATTATTATGAAGAATTGGTTTTTACTTACACCAGACAATCAAGGTCCTTCAGCTTTAGGGTCAAATCCTCAAGTCATTTACAAGAGAGGTTCCAACTTAAAAACATCCTTGAAAGGAAACCTAGACCTACTCAGGCATGTTCGGGCATGTTCAAATGCAACATGTGCAGATACTGCCAATACGTGAAAGCGGGAACTTATTTTGCAACCACAGAGAAAAAGTACAAAATCCAGGGGAGGTTCAACTGCGTCAGCACATATGTGGTTTACCTGGCCCAGTGTTCTTCATGTCCGGTTTTCTATATAGGGAAAACTGACCGGAAACTACATGAGTGCCTATATGAACATCTATGTGCCATTAAGAAAGAAAAATTGGTTAATGCACTTACTATACACATTAGCGAGTGCCCGGGGCATGGGTTTAGCTTTACAGTGATTGATCAGGTTGTGCATGATAACAGGGGGGGCCCTGTTTCCTATTTTTTGGAACTCACAGAATTGCTTTGGCAATTCAGGTTGGAAGCATACCATTTTCCAGGCTTGAACAACATGTTGTCAATTTCCTGTGTTTTGAAATTGAAAAGTTTGATAAGGTAGTTTTGCTATTTTATACGTTAATGTGCAAATTATGATGCATGTTTTTCAATAGCCTTTGTTTTTAAAAAAAATTTTTTGCACATGTATTGCTTCATCATGGGTCCAATTTATTTACCTTGAAGTAAATTATTTGTTTTATTTTATTCGATATTTCTGGTTTCTCTTTTCCCAAGTCAAGCCTGTTGGCTATTGAC
Organism: Protopterus annectens; assembly: GCF_019279795.1. Classification (NCBI taxonomy): domain Eukaryota; kingdom Metazoa; phylum Chordata; order Ceratodontiformes; family Protopteridae; genus Protopterus; species Protopterus annectens. The sequence goes on along the minus strand of NC_056731.1, from coordinate 505,804,326 downwards.
TTATTGTTTTTTAATCTCTATCGTTAAGGGAGAGTTTTGTATTTACATATGTTTTTAAACAGTCTTATGTCTTTTTGTATGTCCTTTTTAATATATTGAAATTTTGTATTCCGACCACAGGTGGCAGTGTGGTAAAAGTTTGGAGTTATATTGTAGTATTTAAACAGGATGTGTTGAATGTGTTTATTTCCTGTTCTGAGGAAGTTGGTGTGGAGTCATTGACGAAAAGCTAAACAAAGACTTTGTGGCTTAAATAAACATTGAGTACAAGTTTACTTACTTGGTTTGGACATTTTTTACGGATTTTCGAATTTGGTGTGCAGATCCCTGACTTCTCCTTGTGTAGCTAATGGTTAAGGAGTTTGTCTTACAAACACAAGGTGAAGAGTTTGAGTCTCACAAGGACACACACAAGGTGTTATAAGAGATTTGGGAGCATAGGTTGACAGCAGCCTCTCTTTTGACCACCAAATTGCCACTGTGACCAGAAAGTCCTATGTGGCACATCTCATTACTAAGGGTTTTGCATCCAGGAAGAAAGAGGTCATTGTTTCCCTCTACTCTTCCTTCATCCAGTTATCGACTACAATGCCCCATTTGGCATGTATCTCACTAGACACCTGCAACAACTGGAGCGGCCACAAAAGTACCTCACAAAGAGGATCCTAGGCCTTAAACACTTGTCGTATATGGACAGACTCAAAAAATTCCAACTATTCTCTGTCTCATATCGCCTACTTAGAGGTGATCTCTGCTTGACATACAAAGCCATGTCTGATCCAGCTTTGTTAGAACTGCTACATCTAAAGAAATCCCAATCCCTCCACACCACATGCTATAGTGACCTCAACCTCATTACCACAATCAACAGAATGTGCTGGAGGGACAGGTTCATAACCCAGAGACTGCCCTTGCTATGGTACTTCCCATACATGTCAAACAGAGCACCTCAATGTCCCTCTTCAAGAGAAACCTTGATGAGTGGATGGGAAATAGAAAATTCACCTCCAGTGTCTCTACTTGACAGAGGCACTGGGAACTAAGGTCGGGTGGTACAATGTCAGGGTAATCCTATGGGCTAGGTTTGTAAAGGCTCCAGGGCCATTAGCCTAGTACAAACCCATGAACCTATGAACCTGTGAACGAGGGATAATTGGCTAGGCTTAAAATGGCTAGCAAGGGCAGTTAGCCTAGTACTAATCTATGACTCTATGATCCATCATCTGGCACATGTGGCTTTCTCTGTAGCTTTTTTTTATTTCTGGTAAGTATATTGTTACACTAACTCCTACTAACATTAATTTAAAAGCAGAGAAAAAAAATCAATAATATACTCAGCAGTTCAAGCACAAAACATTGCCTAAGATAACTACTTTTCAAGTTAAATACAAATCAGAACAGCATTATTTTATCATCTAAAAGTGTAGCACTAAATTAAATAGATACACATTTACCCTGAAAAATACTTCTGAGCAAGTTTACTAAGCTTCAAACCCAAATGCACATTGAGTCAGTACATAATTTCTACTTTGAGCTGTTAAACAGCATGCCCATTTCAAATCAGGAAAATGCAATTCTGTCATTTTCCGGTGTTGCTACTAGTAACATTTTAAGGACACATCATGTCTGAGACTGCACAAGAGGTCTGCTTTTCCATATATAAATAAATATAGTATTGACTTAAGCAGTTAAGCATAACAATATAAATATATAACAGCAAAATTACAGGATGCAAGCAGGGTTAAAAAGTGAACTGCTTACTACAGAGAAAAAGCGATTACACTTAACAGCCTTAAATGTTGAATTTCTAGGACCACAAGATTATTTTTAAACAGAACTAGTTAACAGTTTAGTCTGCTGCAAATTTACAACACATGACTGGATGGCATGCAATTGGAATTAAAGGGACTTTTTTTTCTTTTCCCTCCCCAGGCTCTTGTCCAATGACCTCTCTACTTTTGCCCAGTTGGCCCATTTGTTCTGGCAGAATGGGATCTAGACATTCCTTTGTCTAGGCAGCCCATTTTTTGTCCCAGGAACTCTATAAGAACTTTCCACACACACATATGCACAAAGACACACACACACACACACATTTATTAAACTAATTGTAAAGACATGTAGTATTTCGTAAAAAAAAAAAAAAAAAAAAAGCATGAACCCCTGTAGGATAATGCATTTAAACTTTCAAAAGGAAAACATAGTAATGAACCGACTAAATTTAGTAGAATTTTTTTCTTATCGGGGGGGGGGGGGGCAGTTGCTCTTACAAACTAGTGATCCCAGAGTCGGTTAAGCTGCATTGTGTAATTGACTGGTAAGGGCTTCTTGTGAAAGTTTACTTGAAGAAACGAAACCACAAATTGAGTCAAATTAGACTTAGAAACGTGACCACAAAAAAAAGTGTATACATAATTGTATTATTAATAATAAATAATAATTAACTAAAGATCTGCTGCAAATGCCTAGTGGAACTGCAGTGTCTGAAGTGTGTTTCTGGTTGTCAAACCTTCAAGGCTCAGAAAAAGTCATCACTGCTCCTGGAAATACCTCAGACAGGAAAGGTATTGAAATGTGGATAAAATTGCTGATGGAATTGAACATTACATTTAGTTTAATACTGTTAGTTTTCTGAATTTGTTGGATAGACATTATCAACACCATTGTTTTTGTCCATTATTAACTGGTATTGCTTAAGTCAATATAGGATTGGTATGCCCAATAAAAACTCTGTGTAGTCATTTTAAGCTATTTTATTAAGTGTATTATTCTGTTGGCATCTTCTGTTTTTATCTGTAGAGACAGCTTCCATGTACAAATAAGTACAGATCCTACTAATAATTGGATTATGGACCATCTTAAGTCTTAACCCATCCAGGCTACAACTTCTGGCATAGTGCAGCAAATAATACAGAGCCTTAATCACAAAAAGTGCATATTTAAACCTGCATGTACTACTCAGTGAAGAATACATTAACTCAGTGAAGAATAAATTAAATTTATTTTGCCTTTGCTTAGATAATTCATGCAATACTAAAATGCATGATGTATGCGGAAGGAATCTCTTTGCAGATTTTACAGACTTCTTATGAGTACAGAAAATTCAAAAACACTCTCCTTTCTCCTGCCAAATATAATGTCACAAACAACTCTGACCCAAAAGAAACCGCCGACCGTGGTAAACAAAGAGGCCAAATAAAAAAGCAAGGCTTTTTATTCTTTTTATTCTAGCGCTTCAGTAACCCAGCCACTGGGGATGCACAAGCCAGTACATTTCTTTGTGCCGTTCCTAAGCCCAGATAAATGGGGAGGGTTGCATCAGGAAGGGCATCCGGCATAAAACCTCTGCCAAATTACTTATGCGGAGAACATTTCATATTTCCATACCGGATCGGTCGAGGCCTGGGTTAACAACGACCGCCACCAGTACTGTTAGCCAACAGGGTACTGGTGGAAATTGGGCTACTGTTGGCCGAAGGAGAAGAGGAGGGGGGAGGCATGCCCGAAGGCAGGAAGAGAGGAGGAAGTTTAGGAGTGTAGTAGTGAGGGTAGGAACTTTGAATATTGGCAGTATGACTGGTATAGGGAGAGAGCTAGCTGATATGATGGAGAGAAGGAAGGTTGATATATTGTGCGTGCAAGAGACCAGATGGAAGGGAAGTAAGGTCAGGTGTATAGGAGGTGAGTTCAAATTGTTCTATCATGGTGTGGATGGCAGGAGAAATGGGGTAGGGGTTATCCTAAAGAAACAGTATGCCAAGAGTGTTTTGGAGGTGAAGAGAGTGTCTGATAGAGTGATGTTTATAAAGCTTGAAACTGATGGTGTAATGATGAATGTTGTTAGTGCATATGCTGCACAAGTTGGGTGTGCGATGGATGAGAAAGAAAAATTTTGGAATGAGTTGCATGAAGTGGTGGTGAGTGTACCCAAGGGTGAGAGACTAGTGATTGGAGCAGACCTCAATGGGCATGTTGGTGAAGTGAACAGAGGGGATGAGGAAGTGATGGGTAGGTATGGTGTTAAGGAGAGGAATGCAGAAGGTCGGATGATTGTGGATTTTGCAAAAAGGATGGACATGGCTGTGGTGAATAAGTATTTTAAGAAGAGGGAGGAGCATAGGGTGACATACAAGAGTGGAGGAAGATGCACACAGGTGGATTGTATCCTATGTAGGAGGGCCAGTCTGAAGGAGATTGGAGATTGTAAAGTGGTGACAGGGGAAAGTGTAGTTAAGCAGCAGAGAAGGATGATGTTGGTGATCAAGAAGAGGAGGAGTGTGAAAGCAGTGCCAAGGATTAAATGGTGGAAGTTAAAAAAGGGTGATTGTGAGGTGGAGTTCAGGGAAGAGTTAAGACAGGCACTGGGAGGCAGTGAAGAGCTACAAATAGCTGAGTAACTACAGCAGAGATAGTAAGGGAGACTGCTACAAAGGTGCTTGGTGTGACATCTGGACAGAGGAAGGAGGACAAGGAGACCTGGTGGTGGAATGAGGAAGTACTGGAGAGTATACAGAGGAAGAGGCTGGCGAAGAAGAAGTGGGATTGTCAAAGAGATGAAGAAAGTAGACATGAGTATAAGGAGATGAGACACATGGCAAAGAGAGAGGTGGTGAAGGCTAAGGATAAGGTATATGGTGAGTTGTATGAGAGATTGGACACTAAAGAGGGAGAAAAGGACCTGTACTGATTGACTAGACGGAGGGACAGAGCTGGGAAAGATGTGCAGCAGGTAAGGGTGATAAAGGATAGTGAGGGAAACGTACTCACAAGTTAGGAGAGTGTGTTGAGTAGATGGAAAGAGTACTTTGAAGGGCTAATGAATGAAGAGAATGAGAGAGAAAGAAGGTTGGATGATGTGGGGATAGTGAATCAGGAAGTGAAACAGATTACCAAGGAGGAAGTAAGGACAGCTATGAAGAGGATGAAGAATGGAAAGGCTGTTAGCCCAGATGACATACCAGTGGAAGCATGGAGATGCTTAGGTGGAATGGCAGTGGAATTTTTAACCAGATTGTTTAATGAAAATTTTAAAAGTCAGAGGATGCCTGGGGACTTGAGAAAAAGTATTTTGGTACCTATCTTTAAGAATAAGGGTGATGTGCAGAGCTGCAGTAATTACAGAGGAATAAAATTGATCAGTCACAGCTGGAAGTTATGGGAAAGAGTAGTGGAAGCTAGGTTAAGAAGGGAGGTGATGATTAGTGATCAGCAATATGGTTTCATGCCAATAAAGAGCACTACATATGAAATATTTGCTCTGAGAGTGTTGTTGGAGAAATACAGAGAAGGTCAGAAGGAGTTGCAATGTGTCTTTGTGGACTTAGAGAAAGCATATGACAGGGTGCCTAGGGAGGAGTTGTGGTTTTGTATGAGGAAGTCGGGAGTGGCAGAGAAGTATGTAAGAGTGGTACAGGATATGTACGAGAGTAGTGTGACATTGGTGAGGACTGGGGTGGGAGTGACAGATAAGTTTAAGGTGGAGGGGGGATTACATCAAGGATCAGCTCTGAGCCCTTTCTTATTTGCAGTGGTGATGGACAAGTTGAAAGATGAGATCAGACAGGAGGCCCCGTGGACTATGATGTTTGCAGATGACATTGTGATATGTAGTGAGAGTAGGGACCATGTTGAGGAGACCCTGGAGAGGTGGAGATATGCTTTAGAGAGGAGAGGAATGAAGGTCAGCAGGGGCTAAAACAGAATATATGTGTGTAAATGTGAGGGAGGGTAGAGGAATGGTGAGGATGCAGGAGTAGAGTTGGTAAAGTTGGATGAGTTTAAGTACTTGGGATCAACAGTTCATAGTAATGGTGAGTGTGGAAGAGAGGTGAAGAAGAGAGTACAGGCAGGGTGGAATGGGTGGAGAAGAGTGTCAGGAGTGATTTGTGACAGACTGGTACCAGTAAGAGTGAAAGGGAAGGTCTACAAGAGGGTAGTGAGACCAGCTATGATATATGGGTTGGAGATGGTGGAATTGACGAAAAGGCAGGAGTCAGAGCTGGATGTGGCAGAGTTAAAGATGTTAAGATTTGCACTGGGTGTGACTAGGATGGACAGGATCAGGAATCAGTATATTAGAGGGTCAGCTCAGGTTGGACAGTTTGGAGACAAAGCAAGAGAGACGAGATTGCGTTGGTTTGGACATGTGCTGAGGAGGGATGCTGGGTATATTGGGAAAAGGATGCTAAGGATGGAGCTGCCAGGTAAGAGGAAAAAAGGAAGGCTTCAAATAAGACTTATGGATGTGGTGAGAGAGGACATGCAGGCGGTGGGTGTGAAAGAGCATGATGCAGAGGACAGGAGGAAATGGAAACACATGATCCACTGTGGTGACCCCTAACAGGAACAGCCGAAAGAAGATGATGATGATGATTCTAGCACTTTGGTGTTTCCACCTTCAGGGAATAACCTTATGAGTACAGACTAGTACAGTAAGGTTTACAGTGAGCTTGAGGAAACTTTACTTTTGCTGCCTGAAGAAAAAGGAATTCAATGTATGTAACTCCATTGCCTGCTTTTATATCTTTGACTCTGAATGCAGTGTATATTTGGGCAAGTTTCTGTCAATCTTCGTCTGCTCAGCTAACCTATATTATATCATTCAAGTATTCACCACTTTGACAGATCAACATAAAACACAGTGATAGCAGTCCAGTTTTGAAAACGGAACACGTTCCACTCCAAAAGTAATAATCACTGACTTACCCTAAAATATGTGTCAAACTTCTTCAAGAAAAAATAGCAATAAGGTTGCAGCCACAGCCACCACGTCTGTCCACTCCACAGACAGCATGACAAGAAACATATGACGACAATGCTACGTGGGTACATATGTACGTACGCATGTACAAATTACAAGGCATTGCAAGCACACAGGCAACATTCAGGAAGTTCTACACACACACTCGCATCTTGCAGACAAGGTGGAGTAGACGAATAGGCAGAATGAGAGGAACTCAATGGCATCGGGATTTTCACAGGTAAACTGGGATTTCTCTGTTGAACTCGGGACAATCCTGCCAAAATATGGACGTCTTGCAACCCTGGTAGCAACATAAAAGCAATATAAATAATAGGCTTATATATACATGAAAAGTGTATATATAAAAGTGTTATTATATTCTTACGAAAGTTATATATTTCTAAATGTATTATACACTTTTAAATGTATTATACATTATAATATTGCAGTTGAGTAACTGATGATGTACTGATTTTACATTTAATTGAAAATATTTTTTTATTGAATGGTTGTATCATGTGTTTCACTGAATTGACTATTTAAAGTGTGTTTTAAAATGAGTCAAGTATACTGATGAAGGGTGTTACCCAAAAGCTTTATCTTGTATTCTTGTGAATAAACCAAGTATTTGAGAGCTTTTCAATTGTTTCATTTTTATTTCAGCTGATGTTCCACAGCACTCCTGCTTACATCTTTCCACTTCCTTCTTCTACAGCTCTGGGTTCAAGTGCAGCACCTTCGTTGTTGATGAACTGTGTTCAAATGCACAGTTTTAACTCCATTTTGAGGCTTAGCTGACAAATGATTAGTTATGGTAGTCATAAAGTACTTGAAAAGATGTCACTGGTTTTAGTACAATGAGAGGGGTGTGGACAGTGACCACAGATACATTTACAGTTAATTAAGCTATACTAGTATTTACATAATAATGCATAATTTTCTGCCCTTAAACCAGTGGCGGCTGGTGACTTCAAATCAAAGAGGGGCTGCAGGAGACAGCTGAATGGTGGGGCCAATGGAAAGAGGTGTGGCCAACTAGAAAGGGGCAGGGCTATGTTCAAAACAACAAAAACTGGGACTTTAATTAAATATGCTGCCCTGGGTGCCAAACTATCATTATGAAAGTCCAATCAAAACAAAATGAAGTGAAGAAGAAAATAAAATATTTCAATGCATTGGCTACATGACAGCTTACTTAATATTTAGATGGAAACAAAAAGGTTGTGAGGCATGAAAAAAATAAATTACTTTTTAAATAAAGCTAAAAATGGCCAAACGAAAAAAGGCAAGCTACTAGGCTGAACAAATATAAACCAGATAGCCGTTTATTTAGTACTAAGTGAGCGCTTTCGGTAGGGAAAACTTCCCCACCTTCTTCAGACAATTGTTTTACAAGTCTGATAAAATCTCATACCATTAAATACTATGCATAAATATGACATCACAACTGGCTGTTACCAATAAAACAATTAACATGAATTCTAAAAATCTTCTAACAAACATCAAAAACATAAAATGTATACATATTAATTTAATAAAAACATGATGTGTGTCAAAATAAGAAGAATAGCAGCTAGCAGACTGAACATGTAAAATTGTGGAATAGTAATTTACATTTATTTATTTACATTTATTAGTAAAATGACATTTGTGGATTTTTACTATTCCACAATTTTACATGTTCAGTCTGCTAGCTGCTATTCTTCTTATTTTGACACACATCATGTTTTTATTAAATTAATATGTATACATTTTATGTTTTTGATGTTTGTTAGAAGATTTTTAGAATTCATGTTAATTGTTTTATTGGTAACAGCCAGTTGTGATGTCATATTTATGCATAGTATTTAATGGTATGAGATTTTATCAGACTTGTAAAACAATTGTCTGAAGAAGGTGGGGAAGTTTTCCCTACCGAAAGCGCTCACTTAGTACTAAATAAACGGCTATCTGGTTTATATTTGTTCAGCCTAGTAGCTTGCCTTTTTTCGTTTGGCCATTTTTAGCTTCAGTTTTGTTTGTGGTCTTAATTTACTTTTTAAATACATTACTGGAATGCCAGTCGAAATCAAGTATAAAAAAACAAGCAGCACTCAACTCAAATCACTTCTCCTTGCATTGCAGTTCTAGTTGTAATTTATATTCGGCTATATAAAAGTACCAAGTAACATGCTGAAAGTAGCAATCTCTGTGATACAGATTACCCCCACTTGTAAAAATGTTTCTTATCCAAAAAAGACATCCTGCCTGACAACAACTATCTACTTGTTTCATGGGGAAAACATGATCAAAGTAAAAAAATAACAGCAAACAAGAAAAAAGCTCAAGATACATTGCTTAAAGGATTACTGCACTGGTTATGGACCACGCATGATAGATTTGCATTCTGTTTAGTTTATGAGTAAAGCCTGCAAAGATGACTGCAAGTCTCCAACAAATGTAATGAGCTTCTGAAAATACTGTAATCCTGTCCTTTATTACAAATACTGTCATATGCATTTTAATAGCTAAGGCTTATACATTATCTAGTTATGTAAATATTCTCTGAATGGCAGCAACAAAAAGGCTTCCAATGTTGATAATTCTTTAACAGTATGCTTACTGAAGCTTACTTGCATCTTACAATCTCAGACCAACTTACCTGATGGTCATTAAAGCATTGCTACTTAAACAGGCACTGGAACAGCATGCATTTCCTGAATAAGGAGCATAAATCAACAGTATAACAATATGACAGAAAACCCGAACATTCTGTAAAATCAAGGACAGATGAAAAGCCACTGTACTACTTGTGTCTACCTTGGATGGGGGCTACTTTTCAGACTTGCACTGCATAACTGCTTCTTGCCTTGCTTGGACATATCCAGAGTCACTACATGGGGGAGTGGGGTACAACAAGTATGTCACAATTTGAAATGTCTCTGGCTGACGGTGATGGACCTCACACATTTGTCATACCTTTCTAACTCAGAGCAACAAATCTGGAAAAAGTCATAAATAGAAGTGGGACAAAGGCCCAAAAATAAGGGCAATTTTTAAATAGTGCTCTTATAAACTTAGAAATATAATAGAATAGTAGGTCTTGCATTAGTATGAATTTTCTGAAGGGTATGAAATCTGAAACTCAAATGTCTGTTATTATTTTCTAACTTCAATCTTTAATGATTTGTCACTAATTTGCCAGAAGGCCACAATTTTATGAAAAATGGACCAAAAATGTGATGCAAAAATATAAAATAGCCACACAATACAGCTGGGAACCTGTCAAAGAAGGGACACTTTTTTAATATTAGTACTGTTAAGTTGAGCAGCTGACAAAATAAGAGAATCTGCATACATTTCTGAAATAAAAGTAATCTGTAACTCTGATCATTACAATTATTTATTAATTGTAAACCCTACACGTTTCTTCCAAAATTGCCATTTTAAGGAGGGATTATTAGCGGGAGAGCAACATTTTGAGCCAAAACTGGGGACAGTTGAGAGGTTTGGATATACCTAACTCTATAAAGCGATTTGTTTGCACGTACACCTCAACCTCTTAATGCAGGAAATGTGGACAAAGCCAAATATATTGAGTGAGCAAAGAAACAAAGTAATAAAACTTGCCCTTGTATAAACTTAGTTTATAGAATAACAGGTCTTGCTTTAGCAAGCATTTTTCTGAAGGGCGTGAAGTCTAAAACTCAATGTCTGTCATTATTAAGTGACTTCATTCCTAAACCACAAATTTTATGAGGGACAAACCAAAAATAAGAAGCAAAAATCTATTCATTCTGTGAAAATCTGGACAGGTGAGAGGTATAGTTCAGCTGGGATAATTGTGTGGCAGAAATCCTACACAAAAGACTTAGCTCCCTGGCTTCATCACTTTCAATAGCATTCAGACTCAAGCAGTGAAAATATTCAGTAACAAAAAAGTTTGTGCTTGTAGACAGTTGATTAAACTGGTTCCTAATTGAACACATCTAAACAAGACCTGGGAGGGGGTATACCTGAGCTGATCACATAATCCATAATCACCTTCCTGATTGTATTAAATTATATTCCTTGTATAACATAGTACAGTTTTTAGAGGGTGTTTTAAATTTATTGTTTTGAACATTTTACAGTAAACAATGAAACAAAATGCCTGCACCAATAATGACAAAAACTGCCCAATTCAAAACATTTCCATCATAAAAATCTACTCAGACTTCTACAGTCCACCAGTATCTGTAAATATGCACAATTTCTGCAGAAGTAAAAGTCATCTAAATAATTCCACATTAAAGAGATCTGTAACCAATGATGAGGTTGCTGCTAGCAAGCAATTTTATACTTCATTGTTTTATCTTCAAATAGTGTATTTTGAAAAAAATGATCAGCTAGTAATATTGCAGTAGGAATGGATGGCAAACTGATAACAGGTTCATAGTTACTAGGTATCTCTGCCAAAGAGGACATTCTCAGGACTGCAGCATCCACCCCCTTTAAAAGTACAACATAGTACAGTATCAGCAATGCATCTAAATGCTGTGGGAGTAGAAGCCACAGCCTTCTGCATCAAAAGCAATTATTCAACCTGTTATGCTACTAACAATGCAAACAGACTCAGCATAAGTAGCACTAAATTTCTCTTCCCCTGAAGCTCTCAGCTCCTTGTAAAATCCACTTGACGCTCAACTGTATTTCTCAACTTTGCAGCACAAGAAATCTGGAAAAAGCCAACTTTTATTGGTGGGGGGACAAAGCCCAAAAACCAGGGACACATTTTAAACATCGCTTGTATAATCTTGGAAAGTTGCTAGAAAAAAAATGTTGTGTTACCACCATGCATTTCCCTGCTAAGTCTTGACTCCAGGACCTTGTGCACTACAGTAAGAGCAACATACCACTATGCAAAATCAACTGCTTCTTGAAAGACAAGAAGACTGAAACTTAAATGGCTATCATTTAGTGAATTCAGTTCTCACCATAGCTCTCAACCTCTTAGTACAAAACACCTGGACAAAGCCAATAATGGGGGAATACAGCCCCCAAACATATTCAGTGAATTCAGTTCTCACCATAGCTCTCAACCTTTTAGTACAAAAAACATGGACAAAGCCAATAATGGGGGAATACAGCCCCAAAAATAGGGATACATTTCAAATATTGATCTTATAAACTTAGAAAATTGCTAGAATAAAAGTTTGTGTTACCATGTATTTTCTGAAGAATACACAGTCTGAAATTCAAATGTCTGTCATTATTTAGTGAATTCAATCCTTCACTGATTACAAAAATCCAGACAACCACCAGATTTTATGAGGAGTAGAACAGAACAAAAATATGAGGCAAAAATCTGAACAGTTTTCACAAGTGGTGGTGGGTAGGGAATTCAGGATCTTGCTACCAGTAGGCATTTTACACACACACACACACACACACACACACACACACACACACACACACACACACACACACACAAACACACACACACTATATTCCCTTGCAGCTTCATTCCGAACACACCAGTACCTGTATATTCCCCTCCAGCTTTGTACTTAAACCAATTCCCTTGCAGCAAGAATGCCAAATACAAATCCCCTTCCAGCTTTGTTGTGAACCCAGTTCCCTTGCAGCAATGGTGCCAAATACAAATTCCCTTCCAGTTTTGTTCTGAACCCAATTTCCCCTTCCTGGGAGCCAATCAGTAGCTATCCATCCATGTACATGAGTGCAGATATTGCAGTCCAATCCCCTTCCAGTCTATGCAGTTACAAACCGCATAGACTTCTGGGCATCTGAACACTGATGCCTTCTTTTTTTAATCTGGACTAGTTAAATAGCAGTCCGGATAGGAACTTGCCAAGCATGCATGCGCAGTTCTGGGATACGCAGCTAATTATTTTACAATTCTGTTTTCTTTCATTTTACAGCTGGGGGACTGCAGTCCTGCAGTCCAATAGCACGAGCTGCCCCTGCCTTAAACACTGAATCCAGAGACATTTAATTTGGTAAAACCATAAAAAACACAGTGATTCTGAATTACTTTGTTTTCATGCTCATGCAATGTATATAAATTACTTTGTTAGTTTATGTGCATGGTGCACAATAAACTACACTCGTTATATGAAATCAAGTTTCAGTTTCTTGTGTAATGCATACCTGATTGTGCTTGATATCTTCACTAGTTGTACCAAAGGCATTCCTGTACAAAGTTGCAGTTCCAGAAATCTGAGCTTTAGGGGAAGAAAGAAAAAAACAAGCACATTAAATTATGAACTTAACTATAACATTAAATGATATGGAAACTCAGATGTTCTTTCAATACAATGGAAATTCATGTAGCTTCTGAACTCACATGCTCAAAAATATATGTGCATATTTAACTGTTTTTGTTAGAAATATCTGAATACAAATGACCAGCATGCATATACTGATTGAATATATTCCACTAAAGTACAATTGAAACTTACAAACTATTATTATATTACTGCGTAGCAGCATTTAATTTCATCTTATTAAGTTCATGTGATTATTATCTGCATGGTTGGATTTAATTTAATTTTTAATGGGTGTACATAATTTTGCATTAAGAAATCTACAGAGTATGTTTATATAGACTGAATTTTAAGAAGAGCTGAGCTACTTGCAATGTTTTGTAACATGGATCACTTCCCAATATTCTTCCAGTTGTCTTGTATGCATCTGTGTTATACATATATTACTATGCGTTAGCATGACTGTAGCATATTATGCTAAAGATAGTGCTCTTGTTGGATTATACATTATGAAATGAGGGCAAAGTAATACGTTGTGTTTATGGTTTAAAAATCCATTCTGGTAAATTGGTTTAGAAAGCTGTGAAGTCTGACTACAGATTACATCAAAGTGCAAGGATGAACTCAAAAGAGCCACTGTGTTAGTATTCATGACATACTTCACTAGAGATCGTTGAAAGTAGCAATGGTTCACATGCCACCATATATATGGCCTGATAATATTCAACTACACATTCTGAGACACTTGAACCAAGAATAAAGTTTGGTTGACAAAATTTCCTGATGACACTAAGTTTGAATACGTAGTAAATTCAATAATTCATTCTTTTGTTCTTCTCATACTGCTTAATTTTGCTTACATTCATGGGGTGCCAGAGCTTATCCTGGCATTTGATCTGCATAAGGCTTAGTGACTATTTCTGAATGGGGTTGCCAATCTAACATACCATGTCCAACTACATTCACATTGATACAGTGCACGTGAGCAATCACACACACACACACACACACACACACACACACACACACACACACACACACACACACACACACACACTCCTTCAGGTAATTTGGAAACAAGTCAATTAACCACCATCTTTGGGATGTGAGAAGTACCAGAGCCCAAAATCGAACTGGAGAACCAAGTATTGTCAGACAGCATAATCAACTACTGTACAGACAGCATCAAATTGATCTTCATTAGAGAAGTATATTGATAAATTATTTTCATTTGAAATGATAGTATGAATATTATTTAACAGTACCAAAACATTTAAAATGCATTTAGACCAAAGAATGTATTTTATCTATATGTCTTAAATGCGTATAATTCTAAAGGAAAACACCCAAGTGAAAGAAGTGGGCGTACACTTTACACTAATTTCACACTTGACTGTGACACAGAATAGTATGATGGAATATTTTCCTGACAGAAGCATTATGTAAAGCAGATGGAGATCCAGAAATGTCACTGTGATGTTACCAGCATCCTTCAGCAGAGCAATTATGGGACATAATGCCAGATTTGTATTCGCAACAGAAACTAACTACATGTACCATTCTGAATTCAAAGGTTATTCAGTAGGCAAATTTCAGAGGTTCAGAGATGAAAATGCCTGTATCATACACTTTACATTCAATTAAGTGTAATGCATGAGTTTACTTAAGAGAATATGTGAAAGGCTTACGTATTGCTTAACAACAATACGGTATGCAAATGAATGGGGCTTAAACTTCTGATATTAAGATTAAATCTTTAAAATGTGAATTTATCCTGTAAAAACAAAATTAGCAATATGTGACTAAGGGATAAATTCTTTGCATAGTGGCTAAAATGATTATGGTCATACCACTCAACTTCCTAAGACAAGAAATCAGGACAAGGTCTTAAATAATGGGGGGACAAAGACCTAAAAATAGGGATAGATTTTAAATATGTTAGAATAACAAGTTTTGCTTTAGAATGCATTTTCTGAAGGATATAGTGTGAATCACAAATGTATGTCATTTAGTGACTTCAATCCTCTGTAGTTTGCTAGAAAAAAGAAATTTTAAGATGAGCAGACCAAAAGTATGAGGCAAAAATTTGGGCATTCTGTGGAAATCTGGACAGCTGAGTGGTATGATTATGGAAAAGTGTCTCAGTGGAAGGTATGCTAGCATCTAATTTTACTCATTTTAAAATAAACTGGGTAAACTGATGACTGGCATCAAATGTAATTATAACAGGTTGGGTATGGTCTTCTGGCAGTCTCAGTACTTAATTTCTGATCAGACTATTAATAACTGTTAAGTGTTGAAAGGGATAGCAAACCAAAAGGAAGAGTTCAAAAAGTGTTGTGGAGGTTCATCTTCTAGTTTTGCTCCTTTGACATGTTAGGGGATCGTCTCACCAGTATTAGTGACATTTTACCTATCTCCTGGTAATATGGCTTTTATACCATAATTTCCACATTTTTATAATCTATGTATGTCAAATATTCAGACAAGAGCATAGAAAGGGTCAACAGTATTACAATTATTCAGCAATCAGGTGCTCGATATAACTATTACTGTAACTTAATCACCAAAGGGGTGTACACTATCACACAGCAGTATTACAGTTATCCACCAAAAGGGTATACACGATCATACAACAGTACTACAGATATTCAGTGAAAACCTATCGCACAACAGTGCTACAGTTATTCACCAAAGGGATATACACTATCACAGAAAAGTACTACAGTTATTCAGTGAAGTGGCATACATTATCAGAGAGACAACCTACAGTTATTCAGTGAAGTGGAGCACAGTATCACAAACTTGTACTACAGTTATTCACATTAGGGGTGTAGATTATCATACCATCATAGTACAGTTATTCATTGAAGGGGTGTACACTATCACAAAAACATACCACAGTTAATTACTGAATGGGTACACACCATCATACAGTCATATTACAGTTACTCAGTAAATGAGGTGTACAGTATAAAAAAGTCACATTACAGCTATTAAGTGAAGGAGTATACAGTGTCACACAATATTAAAACAATAAGTGAAGGGGTCATACAAAAGTTATTTAGTGATGGGGTGTTCACTTTCACACAATATTACTACAGTTACTCAGTGAAGGAGTGCACTGTATAACTGTTATTCAGTGAAGGGGAGTGAACCATCACACCATCGCACTGCAGTTATTCAGTGATAGTGTGTGCATTGTCATACAGTCTTACTACAATTACTCAGTGAAGGAGTGCACACTATCACATAGTTATACTATAGTCAGTGAAACCCTTACAAGCTTTTCTGCTGCTCTAGGAGCAGCTCAGTTGTGCACTGAGCAGTGCTGCCTTATTGAGCAACCTTAGCCTACACAAAATATAGGTCTCTCTTGTAGTCTCAGCACTACCAACCCAGTCCTGTCAAATTAACCTATTCCCTTCCCTAATAAGACATCATGGATGGGCAGCTGCCAGCTTCCCATCATCTCTTGGGCCAGTATGACAAACATGGGCATCCTGAGGCAATGTAGCAATTGTCTCATTTATACTGACAACCACTTACTCCTGAAACAAATACTTTATGTGAGCGATGTAGTTACATGATGAAATTGCAGGCAAAACTCTCACATAAGGACAAGTTGAGTGCCAAACAGGTTAACAGCACATGCATGCTTCCACACTAAATAAGGACATGACACAAAAACCCACATAAGCGGAGGTACTCAGTAATAACTTACCAAAAGAGCAGAGCCCTCCCAAACGGAAACCACTTAACACACAACAATGCAAAAAAAAAACAACCACAACGCATAATAACACACACACACCAGTGTCTCAACAAATAAGCCCAAAAGGCATTACTTCACAAAACCTAATGTACTGGTCAAAGGTGAGTCTATTGTGAGATACACAGATGTTCCCTCACCAGGTTGGATAAGGAGTGGGTTACAGTTAGCTGCGTGTCGAGTGCCAGGATCCATCAGGTCACTCAAGCACTCACGCCACTTATTCACAAGTAGTGGTATGACTTCATCACAGTCCATGTGGGGGTCAATGACTTGAGACATACCTCACTGGATGATATGAAGAGAGACATAAGTTCTCAGATTATATGTCACAGACAGGTATAAGCCTAGCCTTAAGCAGCAGTCTACCTTCTCCAAGGATGATTCCACAATACAAAAAGAAAATGATTGATTTTAACAACTGGATTAGCTTCTGGTATCAGTCCAAGGGGATCCAATATGTGTCAGCCTTAGAAAACATGGTTGACAGGCCATGTTGCTTTGCCAGAGATAGCCTGCAACCGTCTCCTCTAGGTTTTTAGATACTGGCAAAGCCATTAGTCACCCTAATTGTCCCTTTTTAAGCAGTTTCAAAGTAACTAACCTTCTAACATAACAAAATCCTCTCTAGATAAATTCAAGGTACTGCTGCTTAATACTTGAAGTCTAAACAAGAAACCACACTCCCTGGAAGCACTCCTCACTTTGGAAGATGCTGACATCTGTGACGTCACCATGACATGGTTCAAAGATGTGGAAAGCATCCCAGCCATGCAGGGCTACAAGTCCTTCCATATGTTCAGACCACAAACTGAGCATGAAAGAACCAAAGGAGGAGGTCTAGCCATCTTCATTAAGGATAAGTACACCTCGAGACCGGTCAAACAGTACAACTCTCTTGAGCTACTTCATGTCCAATTAACTATAGGTAAAGCCCCCTACCACATCATAGATAGGTATATGTCCCCCACAATGAAACAGGAAAAGCATACCACATACCTGAATTTAATGGAGTCGCTTGCCATACAGCCCAACACCTTACTCATTGGTAATTTAATTGACTTTGTCAATGCAGATGCTCTGGAACAGCTAAGTCAGCACACCCCAAAAAAGCTCAGATGTCCTGGACATAGTAGTCACTAACATGGGAAAGCACTGCACTCCCCCCATGTGATGTCCTACCTGGTAAGATTGACCATAAATCAGTCTTGTTCAATGTAATTATAAGGCCAGATACCCCATCAAGCTCAAAAATGCTTAAGAATTATTTTCTAAAACAAATTACCATTATGGTATAAGATGTTTCAAAGCCTCCTCAAATGCAGATAACACAGACTCCTATACAGAGGTTAATGCCAATGTCCTGTATAAGCACTTAGCAGTTGTGCAGAATCAGCTGTACCTGACCGGATTAAAACCAGGTCTTGCAGAAAAAAGAAGCCACCCTGGTGGAGCCCTAGTATAAACAGGCTATACAACAAGAGAAAAAAACTAAATGTCCAAGATCAAGAGGAAACTGCCTCAGCAGAGGAAGAAATCTCTCTCTAACTTAAACAAATTAGAGATTATAAGGCATTCTTTAACTACATCCAGAATATAAAAGGGAATACCCAGCCATGTGCTGAACTGGTTTTGGTTGCACTACCCATACTCAACTGGAGGTAATAGCCACTCTGCTAGCTCACAGATTTGGAGAAAACTTCAACCTCCAGTCCAATACAATCATTCCCCAAAGTATGTGCTACCATTCCTCAGCCGATTATCTCAAGAGAGCAGGCCATCCCAGTGCTCTCTAAGGCCAAAAACACATCATCAATGGGACCAGACAGCAGCCCAGGTTGTCTTTTAAGCAACGTAAAACATGACCTAGTAAACCCACTTGGATCCTGGTTTAACAATGCCTGAGAACTGTAACCAAATAAAAGTGGTGGTAACTATACTCCAAACCAGAAAAAGTCCAAAATGAGAAACGGAGAGTGAAATCCACTTCTTAAGCCAAAGTTTATTCAAATCATGTTCCAAGCAATGAATATATCTCTCTATATAACACTCTATGTTAAAACATAAACGCTACTGAACACACGCGTTTTTGTCTGTTTAAATCAGACTTCATCAGATGAACCTTTAATTAAGTTACACTCCTTTTATAATCTGACCAATGACATCAATTAATAAAACTAGTTTAGACAATTAACAGTATTACAATTACTTTTGATACTTGCTTGAGTAAATATACTTCCCTATCTCTTAAAACACAATATTTCGTTAAAAAATATTAAACAAATAAATAAATACTTCTCCATTGATTAATATAATTTTATTCCCCTACATTTTTTAAAAAATTAAAAAATGAAAAATGTCTATGTTAATAAATAATTCACTTGAAATTCTATAGTGTTCAACTACCCTCTAGTGGAAATTCATATTATTGTCCTGTGGCATCCTAAGTTAAAAAAACCTTTAAATAAAATGTCCTTTTGTATTATTAAAACCATTAAACTGATGTTGTAAAATTTATAAAAATACAATATTAAAAAATGCATAAAGAAACGTATGAAAAATGTATGAACATTGTTCTGGATAAATTTATTGTACATATTAGAAAATATTTGTTATAGCTTAGCTGCCCTTAATTTCAAAATTGGTATAATACTTGTGTACTCATTCAACCCTGGTGGGTTGTATGCTTCCAATGTTACCTGCCACCAAAGCTCCCTATATTCAACTTTCTCCTCCCAGGGGCCACCTCTTATATCTCTTTGAGTGTGTTCTAACACTGTAAATTTGAAAGTGGCTCCTGTACATTCCTTGCTATGTTTAAACATAATAAAAAAAAATATCATTGAGATGCTCGCATATCCTTCTTTTAAGTTTTCTTTCTGTTTTTAGAAAGAATCGCAGGTCCCACAGGTGGCCATATACACCAACCCCATGGACTCACAATTGTAATAATTCTTATTGTTAATAATCCATCTATCCCTGCTTGCTATGTATAGTTTGAAATATAGGGGCATTGGGCGCATCTACCACATTTATAAGTACCCGTCTTTTTTACATCTTGTGGAGCCATGGTATTCCTACTTTCTAAAATATTTCTTATACTTTGAGCATTCTTGTACACTATTTTTGTTGAAATCCCTTCTAATTTATCTATGTCAGTTATATTAATAAACCTATCCCATTCCTTAAAAAATATTCTTTTGATATTACTATTCATTGCATTATATTCTAGGGTTAAAGCTAATTGAAAATTCTCTTGATTTCCCCCTTTGTCTTTAAATTGCTGTATTCCAAAGTCAGTTGTTTTCACAATTGGGGTATATCTATTTTCCATTCCCCCTTCTGTTTCCTGTCTTATTTCCTTAATAAGTTTTGATGGATATCCTCGATCCATAAACATTTTTTCCAAAAGGTCACATTCTTTAAGAAAATCCTTCTGGGAACTTGTCATTCGACTACCTCTCACAAATTGTCCTTTTATAATGTTCCTTTTACAGTGTAGGGGATGTGCACTATCATAATGTAGAAACATATTACAGTATGTAGGTTTTCTATATACTTTTGTTTCTAAAACATCTCCCTGCTTATAAATTTCCAAATCTAATTATTGCAGTACACTATTTGATACTGTGTATGTGAACTTCAAAAAACCTGTGGTTTTGTTAAGATAAACCATGAATTCCTTAATCTTTTCATGTCCACCAGTCCAAAATAGGACTATCTCATTCAAAAATCCACGGTAAAGTACCCAATGGGAATTAAATTGGGAATTTAATACATGTTTCTCTTCCCATTTAGCAAGTATTTTATTTATTATTATTTTTATTTTACATTTGTTGACCGGGCTAGTCTAGCTGGATACATGTCCTTTTTCAGTAGAGGCCCGGGGAGAAAAGCTCCCACATTTAACAGTAGTATCACTAAACAATTAGCTGCAATAAACTACATTAATATAATAATACACGGATAAATAACATTTTAAATATCCAAGCTGATAGTTTGGTAGGGATTTTATAAGATGATCAAATGATATAGATACATGTGGAGGATAGAAAAAGTACTAGGTAAGCTTGAGAGGCAGAAGAGAGATTAGGTACAGATAGACCTATTGGGATTAGTCAGGGTTGGAACATGGGCATAACCATTGAGACTTAAGAAATTCTCTGAGATTAGTTTTGAATAGATTGAGTGAGGTCATGAGCCTAAGGTTGTTGGGAAGGGAATTCCATAGCTTTCCAATGGAGTTAGCATAAAGAGCAAGTACTAAATTTGCATAAGTTGGGGCACATGCAGCACCCATAGCCACTCCTTGCGTCTGCCTAAAAAACTCCCCATTGAAATATAAAAAATTATTCTTTAACACCATTTCCATCAACCACACGTTCACCTGCTTTTCATTGTTGGTTAAAATTTTACTTTCATACAGTATTTCTTCAAACATTTATGTACCTTCAATATACGGGATGGATGAAAAAAGTTCAAGTACATCTATAGTAACAAATAAAATATTGCCCAAACCTTTAACTCTTGAAATAACTTTTAATAAATCCCATGAATCTTTTAGAATTTGTTCCCTTTCTACCCATAGTTTTTTAACTTTGGTATCTATATATTTAGCTAGTGGATGGGTTTTTGATCAATCAGCTGAAACTATTGGTCTTAATGGGGAGTCTAGCTCATTTTTATGAATTTTTGGTATTCCAAAAACTGAAGGAATTTTAGGTTTCTCCACTTTCAAAAATAGGTGGGTTTCTTGATCTATAAGCCCCTCATATAACATATCCTTTAAGTTTATATCTATTTTGTTATAAGCAATATTAATTTCATTTTTAGAGACTTGATCATATTTAGTATTGTCCCAGAGAATGTTGTACATTCTACTATCATATTAAATTTTATCCATAATAACCACTCCACCCCCTTTATCTGGTTTCACAACTCTTAAATTGGGGTCATTTCTCATCTCATGTAGCAACTGCTTCTCTTCTGTCCCCAAGTTAGTTTGATATTTAATAGCGTCTTTTCCTTTTCTAATTTCCTTTTCAATAATTTTTTCTAAATTCTTTAATAGGGTGTGGATAGGTGGATTATAGATAGTTCTACGTTTCAAAATTGGGGCAGAATCAGTTTTATTATTGCTAGGGAATAAAATTTTCAAATTAATTTTCCTTAAAAACAACCTAATGTCTAGGAGAGATTTTGCCAAATCCCCCTTAGTATAGGGTATAAACGTCAACCCTTTGGATAAAAGTCTAAAATGTCCTTCCTCTAAAACCAAGTGACTAAAATTGTAAA
Organism: Protopterus annectens; assembly: GCF_019279795.1. Classification (NCBI taxonomy): domain Eukaryota; kingdom Metazoa; phylum Chordata; order Ceratodontiformes; family Protopteridae; genus Protopterus; species Protopterus annectens. The sequence continues at coordinate 505,782,269 of NC_056731.1, read as the reverse complement.
TAGTAAAATTGTTGAAAGACCATTTGTTACCCACATTCATGATTTCTAAAATTTCAGGGTGGTTGGGTACAACTAGTACTTTCCCCTCCCGCTTCCCCCCCCCCTCCATTGAAAATTTGTTTGTCTGTTCCCTTGTTTATTCATCAACCTTTCTGACCTCCTTAGGGAGTGATACTCATCCTCATATTCATAAACATCTTCCAGTGGGTTAATTTCCCCTTCTATTTCTAGAGGTCCTTTTTTGTCATCTCCTTCGTAATATACCTCCCTAGCATATCTCCTGTGTGGGGGGTTAGGGTAACTCAAATTGTGTTTATATTCATATATGTCACGGTCCATTTTCTTTATTTTCCTTTGTATTAAATTTTCAATTTCTCTATCTATGTCTATTCTGATATTAAAATACTTTTCTTTTTCATCTTCTATAGAAAATATCAAATCATTCTTAATACATTGGTCCAAAACTTCTATTTCTTTATGTAAGTCTTCCTGAACATGTGTGTTTTCCCTATCTATCAATTTTAACACATCAATACCACATTTGTTAAAAACCTCAATGAGTTCCTTATGAAATAAGGAACCTGGAACAACATTATTAGGAAACTTATACACATGTAACCCTTTGGGCACAATTTCCTTTAAAATACATTCCGTTAAATAAGTGTTTTCTATACTTAAAATCCTATGTTTATTCATTAACTTTGAAAGGGAGTTTAAATTCTCCCTATATGTATTATTTGTTTGCACATTTTTATCGTTGTTGTTACTTTTAAAAACGTATTTAAAACATAGCCAGTCTTTTATCTCCTGGCGTGGAGAAACAGTACCTTTTGCCTCAGCACTTCTCTGAGGTTTACTAGTACCTCCTTCGCTCCGTGGACAAAAATTGTTCTTACCAGCTCCTGTTAAGTCCCTTAATCCGCTCGGTGTTTTGGCTGGATCAAAACTTTCCAATGCAGGTTCTAAATGGAAGCCAGTGTCCCCTCTTTCATCTATAAGCTCCATATTTGCATTGTTTCTCTTACAGACCTTTTTAGGTAACCCTTCGGTCCTTGAGGAGATTTCTGCAATGTTTCTTTCCTGCGTACCTATTAGGGACGAAGCCACTGGTGTCAGTAGATTGATAAGCTCGGTTAGTTGGCCAATCAACTTTCGAGTTAACTCGAGGTCTTCCTGCACCGAATTTGCAGGGACCGCCTGCTTCTCCATTTCTCTTTCCACCAAAATGACAAGTAACCAAATAAAAGCGGTGGTACTATACTCCAAACCAGAAAAAGTCCAAAATGAGAAACGGAGAGTGAAATCCACTTCTTAAGCCAAAGTTTATTCAAATCATGTTCCACACAATGAATATATCTCTCTATATAACACTCTATGTTAAAACATAAATGCTATTGAACACATGCGTTTTCGTCTGTTTAAATCAGACTTCATCAGATGAACCTTTAATTAAGTTACACTCCTTTTATAATCTGACCAATGACATCAATTAATAAAACTAGTTTAGACAATTAACAGTATTACAATTACTTTTGGTACCTGCTTGAGTAAATATACTTCCCTATCCCTTAAAAAACAATCTTTCGTTAAAAAATATTAAACAAATAAATACTTCTCCATTGATTAATATAATTTTATTCCCCTTAATTTTCAATTAGCTTTAACCCTAGAATATAATGTAATGAATAGTAACATCAAAAGAATATTTTTTAAGGAATGGGATAGGTTTATTAATATAACTGACATAGATAAATTAGAAGGGATTTCAACAAAAAATAGTGCACAAGAATGCTCAAAGTATAAGAAATATTTTAGAAAGTAGGAATACCATGGCTCCACAAGATGTAAAAAAGATGGGTACTTATAAATGTGGTAGATGCATCCAATACCCCTATATTTCAAATTCTAATAGGTTATACATAGCAAGCAGGGATAGATGGATTATTAACAATAAGAATTATTACAATTGTGAGTCCATGGGGTTGGTCCATGGTGTACATGTCCACCTGTGGGACCTTTGATTCTTTCTATATAGGAAAAACAGAAAGAAAACTTAAAAGAAGGATATATGAGCATCTCAATGATATTAAGAATTGCAAGGATACAAATGCCTTGTTTAAACATAGCAAGGAATGTACAGGAGCCACTTTCATATTTACAGTGTTAGAACACACTCAAAGAGATATAAGAGGTGGCCCCTGGGAGGAGAAAGTTGAATATAGGGAGCTTTGGTGGCAGGTAACATTGGAAGCATACAACCCACCAGGGTTGAATGAGTACACAAGTATTATACCAATTTTGAAATTAAGGGCAGATAAGTTATAACAAACATTTTGTAATATGTACAATAAATTTATCCAGAACAATTTTCATACATTTTTCATACATTTCTTTATGCATTTTTTAATATTGTATTTTTATAAATTTTACAACATCAATTTAGTGGTTTTAATAATACAAAAGGGCATTTTATTTAAAGGTTTTTTTAACTTGGGATGCCACAGGACAATAATATGAATTTCCACTAGAGGGCAGTTGAACACTATAGAATTTCAAGGCAGGAAGACCTCGGGTTAACTCGAAAGTTGATTGGCCAACTAACTGAGCTTATCAATCTACTGACACCAGTAGCTTCGTCCCTAATAGGTATGCAGGAAAGAAACATTGCAGAACTCTCCTCAAGGACCGAAGGGTTACCTAAAAATGACTGTAAGAGAAACAACGCAAATATGGAGCTTATAGGTGAATGAGGGGACACTGGCTTCCATTTAGAACCTGCATTGGAAAGTTTTGATCCAGCCAAAACACCGAGCACATTAAGGGACTTAACAGGAGCTGGTGAGAACAATTTTTGTCCATAGAGCGAAGGAGGTACTAGTAAACCTCAGAGAAGTGCTGAGGCAAAAGGTACTGTTTCTCCACGCCAGGAGATAAAAGACTGGCTACGTTTTAAATACGTTTTTAAAAGTAACAAGAATGACAAAAATGTGCAAACAAATAACAATACATATAGGGAGACTCCCTTTCAAAGTTAATGAATAAACATAAAATTTTAAGTATAGAAAACACTTATTTAACAGAATGTATTTTAAAGGAAATTGTGCCCAAAGGGCTACGTGTGTATAAGTTTCCTAATAATGTTGTTCCAGGTTCCTTATTTCATAAGGAACTCATTGAGGTTTTTAACAAATGTGGTATTGATGTGCTAAAATTGATAGTTAGGGAAAACACACGTGTTCAGGAAGACTTACATAAAGAAATAGAAGTTTTGGACCAATGTGTTAAGAATGATGTGATATTTTCTATAGAAGATGAAAAAGAAAAGTATTTTATTATCAGAAAAGACATAGATAGAGAAATTGGAAATTTAATACAAAGGAAAATAAAGAAAATGGACCGTGACATATATGAATATAAACACAATTTGAGTTACCCTAACCCCCCACACAGGAGATATGTTAGGGAGGTATATTACAAAGGAGATGACAAAAAAGGACCTCTAGAAATAGAAGGGGAAATTAACCCACTGGAATATGTTTATGAATATGAGGATGAGTATCCCTCCCTAAGGAGGTCAGAAAGGTTGATGAATGAGGGGGCGTGGCCAAGGATGAACTCAGGATAGCAGCAGATTTCTTCAGCTCCACCAACTTAACTGTACTGACAGGAAATAATTACTTTAAAAATCAACTAATGAAATAATTTTCTTTCTAAATACGTTTGGAATATCAGTTTCTTGAACAATATCTAAAAAAGAAAGAAAATTCCAATAATTTTCCTGTCAGAAATCATCTTGGAAATTTCTCTTTCATCACCTCTGTTCAAAATGAGTTCCAGTAAGGCAAATACTCAGGATTCCAGCATCAAGAAAGAGCTTCAGTCTTTGATATCTGCTATTCAGCAACTTACTGCCAAAATGGACAAAATGGATACTAAAATTGATAACTTCATAGAAAAAACTACAAAACAAATGGATTTGTTACATCAAGACTTGCAACAACAGAAGGCTCAGAGAACAGGCATAGAAGAGACTGTTAATGATATGGAGAACAGAATCCAGGAAGAAGAAATTAACATTGAGTTTTTGCTGAAGCAGAACACACATCTACAATCCAAACTTGATGACCTGGAAAATAGATCTAGACGCAATAATATTAGGATTTTTGGACTGCCAGAAAACATAGAAGGTAACAACATTACTTCCTTTTTAAATACTTGGCTTCCCAAAACTTTAGACTTGTCAGAAGCATTTTCTTTTGGTATTGAAAGAGCCCATAGGTCCTTATCTAATTTTAACTCTAACAAAAAGTATCCTAGATCAGTTATAGTAAGATATTTATCATCTTATGACAAGGAGATGATACTAAAATCTGCATGGGCTAAGGCACCTATTAAAATTAATGAGGCAACTGTGCATTTTGACAATGACTATTCTTCCTTGGTAATAACTAAAAGAAAAGTTTTTTGCCATTAATAAGAGAGCTTAAGAAAGCACAGTTCAAAACCTACCTTTTGTTTCCTGCCAAACTAAAAATCTTTTTACCTGATGGCCCTAGAATTTTTGAAGACTTGGACTCTGCTTTGCTGTATATTAAAAAAAATAAGATATTGGATAAAATAGAAGATATGGAATGGGCTAGTCCTTCGTTAAAGAGGATGGCAACAGGAACTTCTTGGAAGACTTCAGAGAAGCAAAAAAGACTAAAAAACAAATGACATGTTCTATGTTTTTTTTTTTCTTCTCTCATCTTCTCTCTTAATCTCTTCAAATACAGTTACTGCATCTCCAGAAAGCCACAAATATTCTAAAGTTTTATTCAAAGTTATTTTTCTGTGTGCAAAGAACTGTTTTGTTTCATAAATAGTCAAACTCTCTGAGGAACAAATAACACGCTATTAATCAACTTGTTTCTCTTTGTGATAAAGAGACCTAAGGTTAGTAATTTGATACATTTTCTTTCTCTTCTTGTTTTAAATAATGGCATTCTTTTTAAATTATGCATTTAGTGAGGGGTGGGGGAGGGCAAGGAGAGAAGTATGATGAAAAATATGAAAAAGTGAAATAATAACTTATTAGTTTTTTTTTAAAAAAAAAAAAAAAAAAAAAAAAAACTATATATGCTGTTTAAACACTGTTGCTAAATATTATACCATGATTTTATTGCTTATACATGATTACAAATAATATGTCATGATTTAATTGCAAATAATTAGAACTAAAATAGTTGTAAATAATATGTTTCATGTTTCACTTTATTAATATAAACAGCAAGTAATATTTCATTGTAGATACTCTTTGTAGCTTCCTTTTTTTCTTCTCTTTCTTCTCTCTCTCTTCTTTTCTACTCTCTTCCTTTTCTTTTCTCTCTCTCTCTCTTTTTCTCTCATATAAGTACATTTATATGCTTCTGATAATACTGATATATGTATATAATAAGATTTGTATGAGAAAATGAAATGGGGCATATAAAAATAAGTTGTATAATATGTTAAATAACTGTAGGCTTGGTTTCACTGTCATAGAGACTGTAATGACTTGTAAAATACTTCGCGAAGGTTTTGCACTGTTTAGTTTCATTTGTATTGCTAAATGAATGTCAGTCACTTGCATTTACTAAAATTCCCGCCAGAATGTTAAGGGAGACAATTTGGGATGTGGGTTACCTCATGAATAGTGTCCTCGAGTTGTTTTAAAAGCTTCAACACTCAGAATACACGCAGAGAAGCTGAATGCAGTCATTTTGAACTTTGACCCCTGATTTCACACTGACACATTGCAGATTCAAGAAGAACACTATTCCAGGAAGTAGAACTGCTGTAAATGCGACTTTGTGATGAAAAACGAACTCTATGACATTTAAATGTGAGTTATTCTTTATAACAACTTACTTATTTAAGATGTAATTTATAAAATATGAAAGTTATAATGATTTTAAATGATTCAATATATCATAGTAAGCAAGTGAGATATTTTAGAAGGCATAGAAGGTAAAACATATATACATATGTTTTTGAAAGCTTACATGACTGCAACATATTAATGTATATAAATACTTATGATTTAAACATATATAATGTTATAAATCATTTGACTTATCTAATTGACAAGCACAAGTAATATTATGATTATATCTTAGAAGAAACTGTCATGTGACATATTTTAAAGCAGCAGTTCAGATATATAAAATACAGATGGCTTTCTTTACAATGATTTATGTATAACTAGGAATTTATATTGCTGTGCAGTATGATTTGTAAACATATGTATGAGTATAAATATTTTATTTAACTGGCAATAACATGTATGAGAAGAAAGCTTTGGTGCAAGTAATTTAAAGTTTTTAAAACTGTTAACTGCATTTCTATGACAGAAAGTAGGAATATCCTAATATATGTAATGTCTGAACCATAATAGCCTAAGTTATTGAATCCAAATGAACATAAGAACTTATTTTTACTAACTTTTAATAAACTAATATATAGATATGCCCCTTTTTTTTTTCTTCTTTCTTTCTCTCTCTCTCTCTCTCTCTCTCTCTTCTCGGTTCCCATTATCAAGTTTATTAGAATGCTATTTTGATTATGAATGTATTATACAAAATAGATGTACATAGTAATATGAACTGTTTCTAAATGTTCTTATTTGTTTATATGAAGCTGATTTATAAATTGTTTAGCTTTGTCTTACTAGATAATCTAATTAAATGAGGTTAACTTTAGTTAATAATAATTAGTATTAAATTGATATGGTGGCAGCTGAGGTACTGCTGCTTAGGATAGGGGGATAACTTGAGTGGTATGTGCTACTCAAAGTTGGAGTTTTTAACTCCAGGCTGGGTGCAATGTTTAATCCTAATATTATTTTCATCTGTTTATTGTTTGTATATAGTTCTGACATCCACAACACATTTTATAAACTCATTGTCACTACAAGTAAAAATGAAGCTTATACAAAATCCCATAAGATTTTCAATAAATACAGCTATATTTATTGGTACACCTAAAGGAGGAGGTATAATATCACTTATTTTGTTAATTGTTATTCTGATTATAAGTTTTATATGTTTAAAAAAAGCCAAATGATTTCTCTAAAAGGAATTTCTTTAAACATTAATGGACTGAATAACCCATGTAAAAGGGCAAGTTTAATGAGATACATTAATTTACATAGGGCCAACTTAGTATTCCTTCAAGAAACATATCTCCTGAAAAAGGATATTGATAAATTAGCCACTAATAAATATACAGTCTTGGTTAGTTCAGAACACACTCAGAAAAAAAGAGGAGTGGCTATTTTATGGAATAAAAATATGCCCATACCTAAAATTATTAAATGTTATGAAGATGATAAAGGAATGTTTTGTATGGTTACAATACAGATTAATGGAAAGACATATACATTAATCAATATATATTGGATACCAGGAATTGGCATTAATACAGTGAAACATCATCTCAATAAGATCATATCATTTTCTATAGGAGATATTATTTTAGCAGGTGACTTTAATTGTATCCTACATGAAAAAGATACTACTACTATAGGAAAAAGGAAAATAACATCTAATGCAAAACATTTAAAGGATTTTGTTAACTTATATCATTTGAATGATATTAATAATCAGATAGATTCAAAATCATTACCATACACTTTTTTTTCTAACAGATATAAAACTTATTCAAAAATAGAGTCTTTATTTCTAACCAGATGGTAACAGACTTAATTAATTCTAAAATCATTTTGTGTCCTATATCAGATCATAATTCAATTGTCTTTGAGATTATGATAAAAAGTACCTGCAATGTTCAGATCAAAAGGATACCAGCATACTTAACTCAACTAAAAGACTATAAAGATTATATACTTTCAGAAGTGCAACATTTTTTAGACTTAAACAATACACCTGAAGTCTCCATTGTTTATGTTTGGGATGCTTTAAAATCATACTTATATGGACAAAGTATCAGATGGTATAATAATAAAAGGAAATCTTGGGACAAGGAATTACTAGATATTCAAAGTAAATTAGACTCATATAGACATAATAATAAAGAAAATATTATGGACAAAAAGTTATTGAAGAAATAAATAAATTAAATGAGAAATACAAAGAAATTTTAACTCAAAGTTAAAATAACATTAGAGAAATATAAGTTTTTGTCTTACTCAATAAGTCCCAAATACTTACATAGACTTAAAAATAAAACAAAAAGGTTGAATAAGCAAAATCATATCAAAGAAATTTTCTCTCCAAGGAAAAAGAAGAATGTTTCTAGTTTACCAGAAATATTGGATGAATTTAGAAATCACTTTCACAAAAGTAATCATAATAACATTAACATGGAAACTAAAGATAAAATAAAGAAATTTATAACTACAAACATGAACAAAAAACTTAATAAACAACAGACTAAACTATTGGATAAAAATATTTCATATACAGAGGTTGTTACACAAATAAACAAGCTTAAATCAAACAAAGCACCAGGTAATGATGGTATTATACCAGAGATCTATAAAGTTCTTCCCAAAAGTACATACTCATTAATACATAAGGTTTTTATTTTGGCCCAAAATGAGTTAACAACTCCCCCATCTTGGCAATAAACATTTATTTCGCCAATTTTAAAACCCAATAAAGACCCAACCAGAAATCTATAAAGTTCTTCCCAAAAGTACATACTCATTAATACATAAGGTTTTTATTTTGGCTCACAAGGGCAGTTAGCTTAGTACTAACCCATTTGCCATTTACCATTTACCAGATGCACTTCAAATAGACCTATTTCATTACTTAATGTTGACTATAAAATGTTTATGAGTATTTTTGCTGATAGATTAAAGACAATCATCACAGGCATTATAGATATAGGCCAGACAGGCTTTATTGTAAATAGAAATACTTTTGATAATATAAGGAGAACTTTAACATTAATTGATTTTGCAAATAGGAAAAAGAAAGATTTAACACTTATTAGTCTCGATATAAGTTCAGCATTTGATTCTGTAAGTTGGGACTACTTGTTTATCTTACTGAAGTGCACAAACTTCTCAGATGCATTTGTAAATCTAATTGAACATCTATATAAAGGAGCATTGGCTTACATTAAGATAGGAACATATGTCTCACAAAAAATACCCATTTTAAAAGGTACAAAACAAGGGTGTCTACTCTCTCCACTATTATTTACTTTAATAATGGAGCCTTGGGCTAATTTGATTAGAAACAGTACTGATATAGAAGGATGTGATATAGATGAAAATGCAATATCTAAAATTCAACTTTTTGCAGATGATGTTCTAATTACATCAGCAGGATCTAACTCTTCTATGCAGTCCTTATTTGATAAAATAATGGATTTTAAAAATATCTCTGGTTTAAAATTCAATGAAGAAAAAACTAAAATATTACCAATATACACACGAAAAAAATTCCTCATTAGTGATTTTAGCAAATATATACCCAACTCAGGTCAGATAACATACTTAGGTATAATATTAACTAAAGATATCAACTCTATTATACATAATAATTATAGTACCTGTCTTCTTAATATACAAAATCTTTTCAATGGCTGGAACAATATGTTTTTTACCATGGAAGAGAGACTCACAATTATTAAAATGATAATATTCCCTAAGATATTATACTTAATGCAATCAATAATACTCCCACCTACAAAAATAATTATTAAGAAATTGAATTCACTAATGTTGAATTTCTTATGGGCACCTAATAGACCTAGGATTGCATTAAAGAAACATACTAATAGTTGGTCTCAAGGGGGCATTTCATTTCCAGACTTTAATTTATATACTATCTCTTCTATTATAAAAGTTATTACTTTGTTAATAGATCAGTCATATGTTGCAAGATGGAAAGATTACTGGGAACTAATTAGTATTCACTTCATGCAAATCTCTTTAGCACATAAAAATATTATTGTAAATAACACCATGTTATGGTTACTAAAAGAATTTTGTACTTCAACCATTACACCAAAATATATAGTTAGTTACCCATTAAACATTATTATCAGTTATCGTAATTTTATATTCATGCATCCTAAGTATAAGGAATGGAATTTTATTCTATTCCCTATAATGTATACACAAGGTATGCTTTTGTCAACCACTTCTGAAAGAACTCTTTTAGTCACAGAGAATGATCTAAAGTATTGGTATCAGTTGTTGTCTGATAATAAAGTAAAAAATTTAGACTTCTTAAAGCAAGAATTTGATTTGAGAGAAACTTGTTGGTTAGAAGTTCAGACCTTTAGACAACATCTTATTAATAAAATTGATTTAATGTCTCTAACAGTTAAAGAATCTGTTCCAATACTGATTGATTACTTGATATTAAATTTACAACATAGAGTTTCTGATAAAGGTAAGCTCTCATACATACATAAAATTATCAGAGAAGAAACTCATTACAGTGCAGATACCTATTGGAATTATTTCATTTCCATTAATGGTGAACCACCAAAACAACAAGATAAACAATATATATTGGAATCTGCTTATAAAACTACTTCTTCCATTAATTGGAGACGTTTTACTTGGAAATTTTTACATAGATCCTTCTATACACCTTTAATGATGAATAAAATAAATAATAAAGACAACTTATGTAAAAGGTGTAATGTAGAAATTAATGCTGATTGGGCACATATGTTTTATGACTGTATAAAATTGAAGGAATATTGGAAGTTAATTAATGATTTTGCAGGCCCTTTTCACAGATAATTTCACTGTTTCTAAATCACTTATATTATTTAACACACCTGTTCCTAAAAGTATTAAAAAAGTTAAGCTTCCCTTATTATGGTCTATTCTAGCAGTGGCTAGAAAAATAATAACCAGAAATTGGATTTCAGATACCCCTCCTTCATTTAATGAATTTAAAAATGTTATGACTGAAGTGTGTCATATGGAATTGATGACAATAAAATCAAGAACTGCTAGAAAAACATCTTATTATATTATATGGGATACTTTACAAAACCTGTTAAAAAAAATCTTAGTTTCAATAGCATGACATTATAGTTTAATCAATTGATTTGATTTGTAGTGGATGTCTTTGTAAATACTTTGGTTATTTTATTGAATGTTATAACTATTTCTATTTTAATTACTTGTATAAAATTGTTATGATATTTATTTTGTATGTTAAAAACAATAAACTTGTTAAAAAAAAAAAGAAAAGTTGATGAATAAACAAGGGAACAGACAAACAAATTTTCAATGGAAGGGGGGGAAGAAGAGGGAGGGGGAAGTCCTAGTAGTACCCAACCACCCTGAAATTTTAGAAATCACGAATGTGGGTAACAAATGGTCTTTCAACAATTTTACTATTTACAATTTTAGTCACTTGGTTTTAGAGGAAGGACATTTTAGACTTTTATCCAAAGGGTTGAAGTTTATACCCTATACTAAGGGAGATTTGGCAAAATCTCTCGTAGACATTACGTTGTTTTTAAGGAAAATTAATTTGAAAATTTTATTCCCTAGCAATAATAAAACTGATTCTGCCCCAATTTTGAAACGTAGAACTATCTATAATCCACCTATCCACCCCCAATTAAAGAATTTTGAAAAAATAATTGAAAAGGAAATTAGAAAAAGAAAAGACACTATTAAATATCAAACTAACTTGGGGACAGAAGAGAAGCAGTTGCTACATGAGATGAGAAATGACCCCAATTTAAGAGTTATGGAACCAGATAAAGGGGATGGAGTGGTTATTATGGATAAAATTGAATATGATAGTAGAATGTACAACATTCTCTGGGACAATACTAAATATGATCAAGTCTCTAAAAATGTAATTAATATTGCTTATAACAAAATAGATATAAACTTAAAGGATATGTTATATGAGGGGCTTATAGATCAAGAAACCCACCTACTTTTCAAAGTGGAGAAACCTAAAATTCCTTCAATTTTTGGAATCCCAAAAATTCATAAAAATGAGCTAGACCCCCCCATTAAGACCAATAGTTTCAGCTGATGGATCAAAAACCCATCCACTAGCTAAATATATAGATACCAAAGTTAAAAAACTATGGGTAGAAAGGGAACAAATTCTAAAAGATTCATGGGATTTATTAAAAGTTATTTCAAGAGTTAAAGGTTTGAACAATATTTTATTTGTTACTATAGATGTAATTGACCTTTTTTCATCCATCCCGTATATTGAAGGTACAGAAATGTTTGAAGAAATACTGTATGAAAGTAAAATTTTAACCAACAATGAAAAGCAGGTGAACGTATGGTTGATGGAAATGGTGTTAAAGAATAATTTTTTATATTTCAATGGGGAATTTTTTAGGCAGACGCAAGGAGTGGCTATGGGTGCTGCATGTGCCCCAACTTATGCAAATTTAGTACTTGCTAAATGGGAAGAGAAACATGTATTAAATTCCCAATTTAATTCCCATTGGGTACTTTATCGTAGATTTTTGGATGTCATAGTCCTATTTTGGACTGGTGGACATGAAAAGCTTAAGGAATTCATGGTTTATCTTAACAAAACCACAGGTTTTTTGAAGTTCACATACACAGTATCAAACAATGTACTGCAATACTTAGATTTGGAAATTTATAAGCAGGGAGATGTTTAAGAAACAAAAGTATATAGAAAATCTACATACTGTAATATGTTTCTACATTATGATAGTGCACATCCCCTACACTGTAAAAGGAACATTATAAAAAAACAATTTGTGAGAGGTAGTCGAATGACAAGTTCCCAGAAGGATTTTCTTAAAGAATGTGACCTTTTGGAAAAAATGTTTATGGATCAAGGATATCCATCAAAACTTATTAAGGAAATAAGAAAGGAAATAGAAGGGGGAAGGGAAAATAGATATACCCCAATTGTGAAAACAACTGACTTTGGAATACAGCAATTTAAAGACAAAGGGGGAAATCAAGAGAATTTTCAATTAGCTTTAACCCTAGAATATAATGCAATGAATAGTAACATCAAAAGAATATTTTTTTAATGAATGGGATAGGTTTATTAATATAACTGACATAGATAAATTAGAAGGGATTTCAACAAAAATAGTGTACAAGAATGCTCAAAGTATAAGAAATATTTTAGAAAGTAGGAATACCATGGCTCCACAAGATGTAAAAAAGACGGGTACTTATAAATGTGGTAGATGCGCCCAATGCCCCTATATTTCAAACTCTAATAGGTTATACATAGCAAGCAGGGATAGATGGATTATTAACAATAAGAATTATTACAATTGTGAGTCCATGGGGTTGGTGTATATGGCCACCTGTGGGACCTGTGATTCTTTCTATATAGGAAAAACAGAAAGAAGGATATACGAGCATCTCAATGATATTAAGAATTGCAAGGATACAAATGCCTTGTTTAAACATAGCAAGGAATGTACAGGAGCCACTTTCAAATTTACAGTGTTAGAACACACTCAAAGAGATACAAGAGGTGGCCCCTGGGAGGAGAAAGTTGAATATAGGGAGCTTTGGTGGCAGGTAACATTGGAAGCATACAACCCACCAGGGTTGAATGAGTACACAAGTACTATACCATTTTTGAAATTAAGGGCAGCTAAGCTATAACAAACATTTTGTAATATGTACAATAAATTTATCCAGAACAATTTTCATACATTTTTCATACGTTTCTTTATGCATTTTTTAATATTGTATTTTTATAAATTTTACAACATCAATTTAGTGGTTTTAATAATACAAAAGGGCATTTTATTTAAAGGTTTTTTTAACTTAGGATGCCACAGGACAATAATATGAATTTCCACTAGAGGGCAGTTGAACACTATATAATTTCAAGTGAATTATTTATTAACATAGACATTTTTAATTTTTTAAAAAATGTAGGGGAATAAAATTATATTAATCAATGGAAAAGTATTTATTTGTTTAATATTTTTTAACGAAAGATTGTTTTTTAAGAGATAGGGAAGTATATTTATTCAAGCAAGTATCAAAAGTAATTGTAATACTGTTAATTGTCTAAACTAGTTTTATTAATTGATGTCATTGGTCAGATTATAAAAGGAGTGTAACTTAATTAAAGGTTCATCTGATGAAGTCTGATTTAAACAGACGAAAACGTGTGTGTTCAATAGCGTTTATGTTTTAACATAGAGTGTTATGCCTGAGAACTGGTTATGCTCCAGTGGTATGGAGGGCAGCAACAGTAATCCTCTGCACAAAAGGGGATCATCAACTGGCCATGGAAATTATAGGCCCAGAAGCTTGACTAGCCTCATCTGTAAGGCCATGGAAAGAATCATTATGTGCCTTTATTAACAAGGACATAGGTAATCTCCAAACTCTGGACTTGACCCAGTTCGGAATCGTTAAAAGTAAATCATGCCTGTTAAACATGGCTGACCCTTCAAGAAAGTAACTAAGGCCCTGGATGAGGCAAAGACAGTGCACCCAACCTATCTTGACCTAAATAAAACATTTAACACAATCCCCCACTCAGGTATTAGAGAAACTCTCCCAATTGGGAATTAACCCCTACATTACCTGATGGGTAGCCAAATGACCTTGTATAAACATGCTATACAACAAGAGAAAGAAACTAATCTCCAAGATCAAGAGGAAACTGTCTCAGCAGAGGAAGAAATCCCTCTCTAACTTAAACAAATTAGAGATCTTGTCATGTCCTCCAAACTAATTACAAAGTAGAAATAGCATGAGTGACTTCATGTTTAGCAAAATACCGATCACCAGTGGCGTACCACAGGGTTTGGAATTTATTTCTCAGACATCCAGGCAAATTTGGACAGCCTGTGGCTGACCAAGTTCACTGATGTCTGCAAATTGGGAGCAGTCATTGAGTCCTCCAACAATGTTAACATACTGCAAACAGGGTTAATACAGAAAAATGATTGGTGCCAAAGGCACAGATTAAAGCTAAATGCAAAAATGCATTGTTATTCCCTTTGGGAAAGCTGATAGCCCTGCTAATTACATTACAGACAGCACCCCTTAGTGTAGACCCAGTGGTATGTGATCTGGACAATCAGGCTGATAGCAATCTGAACTTTGATCACCACATATCCACAGTAGTAAGGAAATCCTTCTATGTGGCACATCTTATAAGTAAAGGCATTGCATCTAGATCTAAAGATGTTATAATTCCATTGTACTTGGCCCTCATCAGACCAATAATTGAGTACAATGCTTACTGTTGCATGTACCTCACCAGACACCTGCAAGAATTAGAGACCACAGAGGTTTCTTATCAAGAAATTACAGGACACACAAAACAAGTCTTACGTGGAAAGACTGAAAGCCCTGTCACTGCATTCTGTCTTCTACAGGTTGTTAAGGGATGACCTGTGCCTGGCTTACAGGGCAGTATATGACTTGGCCCTGATGGAAATGCTACAAATTTGAAAATTAAACTGCAGGAGGGTTACTCACTCTAGGGATCTTAACCTAGCCTCTGATATGAATAAGTCATGCTGAAGAGACAGAGAAAGACATCTCCCAGAGACTGCCACTTCTCTGGAACAAGCTTCCATTTCATGTGAAACAGAGCCCCTCCTTGACCCCCTTCAAATGCAACCTAGATCAATGGATGGATGACTGCAAATTCACTCCCGGGGTGATACCCTTGTCCCTCCTGGACAGTGGAAGTTGGTATTAACTACTATAAACTCTTACTTCTGTGAACTTCACTCACATAGCCACCAACAACTGGGGCAACTCAGGATAAATATGGCTAGGCTTGGAAGGGCTCTAGAGCCATTAGCCTAGTACCCTCCTATGAACCTATGGGTGCACACTATCATACAATCATTCTACAGTTATTCATTGAAGGGATACACTATCATACAATCAAACTACAGTTATTTTTGAAGGCGCGTACACTGTCCCACAAGCACTCTGCAGTTATTCATTGAAAGGGTAACAACTGTTGCACTGTTTTAATAGTTGTGCAGTGAAGGAGTGTGCACTATCACACATTCATCATACAGTTATTCAATAAAGGGGTATAACCAATCATACCATCGCACTACAGTTATTCAGTGATGGTCTGTACATTGTCACACAGCCTTAATACAGTTATTCAGTAAAGGATTGTATACTGTAATGCAATTTTCTTACAGTTATGCACAAAGGGGTGTCCACTGTCACACTCTTGTACCACAGTTACTCAGTCAAGGTGTACATATTATCACATATTGATTATCTGACAAGGAAAACCTTTCCTAATCATCTATGCTTTTTTAAAACAAGATGTTACATTTGAATGTGACCTTTAAGAATCTATACTCATTTTTGTATTTATTTTTATTTTATTTTGTGTTTGGTAATTGAAATAGATGAACTCCCTATATTCAACTTTCTTCTCCCAGGGACCACCTCTTATATCTCTTTGAGTGTGTTCTAACACTGTAAATTTGAAAGTGGCTCCTGTACATTCCTTGCTATGTTTAAACAAGGCATTTGCATCCTTGCAATTCTTAATATCATTGAGATGCTCGTATATCCTTCTTTTAAGTTTTCTTTCTGTTTTTCCTATATAGAAAGAATCGCAGGTCCCACAGGTGGCCATATTTAAATTAAATAGGAAAATCCCTTTTTAGTGGAGTCCTGGGGAGAAAAACTCCAAATATTACAATAAAAAACTCAAGTATAGTACATAGCAATAGGAAAATTTTAACAAAGAATATGAATAAAATATATTTAAAATGGCTTTTATCTTTTGGGAAAGAATGAAGGCAGATAAACAAGCTCTTTGTTTCCAGTGAAACAGTAATTTATACTTTCTATCACATTTGCTTAAATGTTAGCAACAAGGCAGCTTTTCCCCATACTGGTAGTTTATTTTGAATTTATTCATACCTGCCATGGTATCTTTTCGAGAAGTATGTTCGCCTTTATTTCC